>NW_017133085.1:48387-80051 GCF_001652005.2 Ceratina calcarata | reverse complement strand
CTTCGTTTATAAAAAATTTTGTAATATGAAATGAGACATTGGTACTAGAATAAATTTCTTGCAACTAACGCGACTTATTATTTCAATTCCCAGTCTAGCGTTCATTGACGAACAGATTTTAATATAATTTTACGTGGATGAAATGAGTGAGAATGTTATCTTCTGTTAATATGATACATAATATATTTATCTGCATAGGCTTATGGTACTTAATACAATGATACAAAGTAACCATTAAATTACTTAATGATAAAAAGCTTTGGTACATAAACAATGACGATATATTGATCCATTTTTACTTTAGGTACGAGTGAACCATGTTGACGCGCGGTGTACTGTGTAAGAACTTTGACGAAAGCCTAAATGCATTAAAAAATATCCATCTATTTGGTGTGCGCATCACGTGACGACCGTACTCATTTTCTATTTTTTTCCCCCCCATTTAAACATCTACAAACGTATGATTTCTCAAACAGATTTTCTGAGACACTTGAAATTTCGTTGGTAGCTCCGCGCAATAATCAAACTCTGTATCAAAACATGAGGTCTGTCACTATATATATCACAGATTTATTAAAATTTCATTTGAACGGAGCCACAACGAAACGGATTTTTTGTTTAAATAGAAAAACCAGGCGAAGTTGGAAACGATTTGCCACATAAGTGCAGATAGATTTTACGAATAATACAAGAATGGAAATGATCGATATCCTTATTTACTTGGTCTCCAAATCGAGAGACGCAGTTAAAATTACGGAAGAAGAAAGCCATACATACGAATCATAGCTGGCATATAAAAGCAATCATTCGCGAATTAATAACTAAACGTTGAAAATAACTCGTTAACAGTAATAGAAATAGAAATACAGTTATAAATTACTATTTGATCAATAATCGTGACAGCGAGCATCCATCCGCTGTAAAAGATTAAGTTCGAAACGTTTCAACCTAGAGCCTTAAGAGTCCACATTCGTCCGTTAGCAATGAATGATCGACGAATATTAGAAAAAATTGTATAATGCAATTTTGAGACGTGCAGCTTCTCTCAATTAGAATTCGACTTTGAATACATCGCGAAATACGCTGATTAAAAATTGTTGGTTCCTTCTTATCGAACAGTTTTTCGATATCTATTAAATGCAATAGACGGAGCGTATCTGCTTGAAATTATCATTTACCTATGGGTAAATGAAGAGCAGATGCTTTTAAAAGTGAAACATAGTTTTGAATTATACATGTAATGGCATTTGTCTTTCGTATTAACTCGAAACTTTTATTTAGGTACGTGTGAGAAATTTTGTCAAATATAATTATTCAATAGAAAAATTCGAAATTGCAATTGATTTGTCCCTCTTGTCTAAACGATATCAGTCTCTAGGTCCAGTGGAAAGGCCACATGATGCCCTTACCAGTATTTAACATTTAAATATTCTACTCTCTTCGTCTTGCTCGAATGAAATGACGTAATACACATGTACATGCGACAGTTTGAAACATTCAGGATGGAGAACTGAAACTTTACTTTCTATACATCCACAATGGACAAAAAACTATACCGCCGAATTCGTACGGCGATCGTACGCATTTCATACAAATCTACGAACTATGGCGACAACATGATCGTTAGCGAAAAATCTTTAAAATGACCATTTCTCCGTGTGAAACGCAATAACATTTTGATCGGTATAAAACGCTCATAGAAAAAGTTTACTGGACGTAATACAGCTACCTTTCTAAACTCTACTTAAACATGATGCTTTTTCACGTGCATTCACCGCATCATACCTATTTATATTATATGTATATATATATATATATATATAATAAATTAGTCAACTCACACAACGAAGGTATGGTGTTTGCCTCGCTAATCATAGTAAAAAACATTATATATTTTATATTGGTATACTATGTTATGCGGCAATATAATGTCGAGTTCGCGAGTCCCGGTGAACCATGAAGCCTATTTGCAAAACGTAGAAACATATCGTCCAGAAACAGAAATGCTCATTTTCTGATTGTCTCTAAGCAATATGGTTCCAGGTCTGCGTTACGTCGTGAAAGTACATATCTCCATTGATATCGTTTGAACGTTTGTAATTTGCTAGTGCAAACATGTTCGGGCTTTTTAGTTTCATGAGAGAACGGTTTCTACGATTGAGCAACAGTTTGGGGGAGGGGGGCCATAAGAAGAGCGCGACATTTTATTGCTGGTTTCTTAATGTCACGGCAAGACGCGCGTGAAAAAAAATACCGTACATATACACAGGTGTAACAACTCACCACAAGCTCGAAATCCCATTTTCTCTCACTCTCTTCCTCTCTCTCTCAGCGTCGCCACTCACACACTTACACTTTTGTCACTTTCACTCGTTCTCCTTTCGACGCTCTCATTCACTTAATCTTCTTTTTCTTTATTTTTGTTCCTGTTCGTTTAACTGTCTTTAATATCTAAAAGTGTCATAATGGCTCATCATCTGTTCATCGTGACATAGTTCAATGTACGTCTAAGAACTTACGTCTAACGATACGTTCCGCGGGATACGAGACAACGATATCATATCCTCGGGATCTGAACGACTTTTGTTCCGTGAAACATTTTTATACTTACAACGGAATCACGAAAGAGAAAAGAAATGAATCGAGTTCGCTTCGCATTCCGAGGAGATTTCATACCTACCTCACGGGCTACCGCCTAAACTCTATACTAATCTACCATCTGTATGTTTAGTAGAAAATTTACAACTTTTTTCTGACACTTTGTACGAGTAACATCGATGACTTAATCATTTACCTCAAGTAGCATATCTCTAGATTCACTTATTCCCTTTTCTTTCGATAAATTCCTATAGTCTCGAAAAAAGGTCGTATAACGTACGTTTTTCTTTTACAGCTAGTAACATCTTCTTACTCTCGTCTTAGCCAAAAAATATGAAAGAGGAAGTAACTAAACCAACGCGACGAAGAAATGTATGAAACGTATGTTCGTCGTGTTATTTATCGTTTATAGGAGGCGATCACAGAAAAAAATAATAATATATATGTAGAGTTATTTGAAGAACGGTCATATGTACCTTCGAATTAATATATATTGCTCATGGAACAAAAAATGTATCTAAAAAGTTTTTTGTTCATGTATAAAACGTATTAATCTCTCGTATAAAATACTGTTCTACTCGACGGTCGAAATCAAACGGAAATACTCATTTTAACCGTAGCGTACATGACGACAGAACGTGATTGTATCCCAACGCAGATTTGTGCATTCAATGCACGAAACGATGCACCCGGAAACGGATCTTAGGAAAAATCGGCTGTGATCAACGAAGAAGCAATCGCGCGCGGATTACACATACGAATTACGCGAACACTTCCGCTTGTCTGCATTGTATTCATACACTGACGGACTAATATAATCGATTATATCGTCTACTATTTAAAATACTACGTTTTTAGTTCTCAACTGGTTCCTTTCTACCCTCTAAACATTTTTTTTATTTTATTTTATTTCCGTAAGATACCTTCGTCAATTACTTTTAATATACTCTCCAAATTGTGAAAATGGTTAGATATAAATACCTTCGAACGATGAACGATTCCATTTTAAATTCTATAATATATATTGGATACGTAGCGGGTAGAGAGATTCCTATATTTCTTCTTGTTTCAGTCGCAATATTTGACTCGGCATTAGTCGGCAGTTATTCACGATTGGTCGTAAAGGGTTCGGAGTTCGGATACTCCTTCGAAGTACGAACGATTTGTTGTACGTATAAAGTCCCAATGGCACACAAGATTATTGTTCTTGAAATGCTTCCTCGATGATGTTCGATTTCTATTGTAAAGATAAAAAAGAGTCGAAAAGAACACCTCTTAAATTAACCGCGATCACCGCGATATGTTTTTTGGCAGCATTTAACAACGATTGCTTCAAGATATCTGGTAACATTAGCAAAATTCTCGGCCACCAAATCTCATCACGTGAAATGCTCCTTAGTATCAAATTCAATTTCGTGCAACGACTCCGTCGTGGCCGATGCGAAGAGGAATAGGGCAACAGAGCCTCCAGTTGTTTTTGTCTGTTTCGCTGGAGATCTAGCAGTAAATACCGTAAAACTCCATGGCGCAATTGATATGCGCTGGATGGAAATGACCGTGCGGCACCAGGTGACTCTGCATGTGAGCTGTGTATCAGTCCGTTGGCGGTTCTAGATACGGTATTTCGCTGGTGACGTTAAATGACTCGAAGTAGTGGTTGAGGAACTCGAATGTGGGTCGTTTCTCGGGGCTGGCGTCCCAGCATTGCAACATTAACCGGTAAATGCTATCCGGCAGCGGGTGATTCAACGGTTTCGGCATCCGATAACCTTTGTTGATCTGATCAATCACTTCGCGACCTTGCATGCCTGCAAGACAAAATTAACATTTATTATTTATTATTTCTGTTGTATAGAATGACGTGACGACTTGAAATCGAAATATAATAATACATACCAGGATAAGGAACTTGGCCATAAGTGAACAGCTCCATCAGCAAAATACCGTAAGACCAAACATCGCTCTTGATACTGAATCTACCATAAACGATGGCCTCCGGAGCTGTCCACCTGACGGGGAACCTGCTTCCCTGTTTTGGACAGTATTCGTCGTCCTCGATTGCCCTGGCGAGACCGAAATCGCATATTTTCGCTTTGTTCTTCTCGCCGATCAGCACATTTCTCGCCGCGAGATCTCTGTGTATCAGCTGTTTGTTTTCGAGGTGTTCCATACCACAGGCCACTTGGGCCGCGATATAAATCAGATCCTCGAACTGCATATATTTGCCGTCACCTGTCCTCAGGAAATCGAGCAAGCTACCGTTGCACATGTATTCTTGCACGATATAGATCGGTTCCTCCTTTGAACAGATCGCGTACAACGCGACCAAGTGCCGGTGTCGGAATTGTTTCATGATCGCCGCCTCCTGGAGGAACGCCTCCGTCGACATGGTCCCCGGTCTCAACGTCTTCACAGCCACCTCTATTTTGTTTCTCCATTTACCGTAGTACACTTCGCCGAAATTCCCGTGTCCCAGTTTCCGTATCAGCTGTATCTCGTTTCTATTGATCTCCCATTTGTCTCGCAACTCGGGTCCGAGATCCCACATGTCCGGTTGTGGTTTCGGACACGGCTTAGAGAGCACATGACAGAGACCCAACGCGTTCTCTGAAACATTCCAGTTGAAATTGCATTATGATGGAAGCTACGACACGAAAACTTGCCGAAGGATGTTTTCAACTTACTGCTGTACGCCATAACGAGAGCTGGTAGAGTGGGGAATGTCTGGTTGGTGGCGATAAAGAAGCCTCCATTGTCGAGAGGTTTAATTTTATAGTGTTTTACGTGATGACCCCTTCCCTCTTCCCAATCCTTCACGGATAAACTGTATCCCCTGGGATTGTGCTCGCTCGGCCGCACCAGGAATGTTCCCCGAGGGTTCTCGTCCACCAAGAGAAGCTTGCCAGCTTCCTTACGCGAGACGTTCTCGAAAAACCAACTGGACGTTAAACCAGCAGCGTTAATATTGTTTTGTAAAATTCGTGGTGATAAAAAATAAATCGACAGCTCGCGACACGAAATCATTTGTTTATAGGACCTTTTATTATTATTGAATTTGCGTCGCGAGCTATCGATCGAAATAATAACTAATTCGGCATCGGGACTCACTCCTCGCTTTCGACCGAACGCTCGACGGCCACGAAGTTCCAAGGTATGAGACCCTCTTGCAAAGTTGTCAAGTGTAAAACTTTCCACCAGTCGGGTTCCGAATCGTCCAATACTTCCATTCGGTCACCCTTCACGAAACTGACATCGGTGCTCTCGCGTGCGGTGTAATTGTACAGGGCGACCACGATCTTGTTCGACCTTTGCGAATGCGCTGTTGTACGAGAACAAATCAATTTACAACACGTGCCCGTAAAACGGAAGCTATTTAAGACGCGTCGAATACTAATTGTGATGCCGAAGCCGATGCCGGTGTTGTACCGGTTCCTGATCGAGGTATTTGCGGTCGGAATCGGAACTGATAGAATATCGATCGACGACGTGCCGATTGGATTCAAGCGGAACTAGCGGTGATAACCGTTATATAAATATTAACGAAACAACAATCTCTCTAATTTAACCGTGATCGTACCCTCAATGCTTTGTTGAAAATAGTTTCCAGAAGCAACAAAATCGAGAAGGAAATACAAGTTTCATCTTTAATTTATTCAAACGGTAAATTAGTCTGAACGGTTTGCGTTCAAAGATTAAGCGAAATCAATCGAAGGCTTACAAACTAAAATCTTAAACTAGAACTTAAAGATAAAATTTCTATGCTACAGAAATGAAATATAAAATAAACAAAAATACACACATGCAGGCTTCACAACAGGCGAGCTTGTTTTACGGGGCTGATGAGGTATTTGGAGCTTACAAGGTGTCGGCCTTGGACGTATGATGTCCACCCTCGCTTGTACGCCCCTCTGATTCGGGTCAGCAGTGTACCGGTCCAAGGAGCCTCCATTACTATGTTTCGAGCTTAGCCCCGTGTCCGCTTTCTTGTAACCTGGATAAAACCGGGGAAGCATGATAAATGATCCTACGTGCGATAACAACTATGGCTTTGATACGAATTCATGTATTCAAAGGAACCTAATCTTCGCTACAGAAATTATATTCTGAAAATGATATATGAACAATATTATCGCTTAAAATGAAACTCGCTTTTCCGTATAATTATACAGCTTTTTTATTCCCACGAAATTCTGCAGAAAATTTTATTAGATCGCAAGGAAACTTTATTCAGGAGTTTGAAAGAACATACTTTAAACCGAAATAAAACAAGAGGGGTGAAAAAGGAGTTAGGAAAGAAAGCTCATTGCGCGGTTCCACCGCGAGGGTAAAAAGGAAACGCGCGAAGAAAAAGCGCCGGGCCACTTACCAAGAGGTTGAGGCTCCTGCCGTTTGCTGCAACACTTGCCCATCTTGGATCCCGTGGATGTTTCTCCTTTTCTGATCCTGATTTTACGCGCCTTCTATACTGACTCGCGCCTCGAGGAAAGTCTCCATCTCGCGAATCTGGGCACGGCTACGGCTCGTTCTCCTCTTCCGTTTCGATTTTTACCATCACTTTCTTCTCTTCTCCATCGCGTGTTTATTGAATCCGCGCACCTGCAAGGTGAACCAGAAACATCGACCGTGATTCCCCGTGCCGTTACGACTTTTCAGCTACAGGATATTGCGTCGACCGTAATTCGCGGTTAAAGACGATCGTTCGATTGCGGAAAATGATGCAGCCAGGTAATATCGGAATTATTCCGCGTTTATATCGTTAGACGGTTTTTTGTTAATTGCTTTTTCTTATCTGAAATTACTGGCAGCTTCATTTTTTTTATTTCTACTTCGTTTATTTAAAATAATGATTTGCATCCTTTCAAAAAATCAACAAAAAGGCAAGAGATATTGAGCGTGACTCATAAATAGGAATGAATGGGAATATTAGAGAATGAACAATTAACATAACAAGAATATTATAATAAGCCAATTGAAAACAGTAAAATTTTATTATTGTATAATGGGAAAACGAGCATAGTTTCCAACGTAATAATCTCGAACAGTTTTATGAAACTGTTTTCGCCGCACCCACCGGTGGATCATCGATCACGTTGTATTTAAAGACTTAGGGACGTTCCCTGCACGCCTTCCTTTTTTCATGCGTCGTGCATCTTCTTTACTGAGAGATGCATCGCGTGTTCCTTTTGGGTGCGAGACAAATCGGGCATGCATCCCGTGTTTCCGAGTAACACGTTAAATTAGAGTGAGCGTGACGGTGGGGCACGAGGAACGCTAACTAGCCAATTGTTCTCATTCATAAACGTTACGTTGAGAAAACGTTCGTTTGTTCGTTCTACCGTTGAATGCCTTTAATCTGTAATTAAGATGCTGACGCCCGGTGATAAATACCGCGAACTAATTTTCTCAGATATTTATGAGCAGTAACTTCTTTTCGCTTACGATTCGCTTCACGTTTAGTTCGTTTAAGCTCTTGTTATCGATGTATCGAATCAATTAATACGAATGACTCTACCTGTTTCAATTGTTATCTAGAATCGATATCTAATTATGCAGATTGAAATGAAACAGTTTAATAAATACAGAAACCATAGATTTTGCAATTAGCAGATTAGAATTTGCAAATAATATGTGTATATTACAGATCTCTTTAGGGGTGCACCAGGCAAATTTAGATGTAGATCTAGAAGCACTTTGTTTAAAAATGATAGCAACACAAGAGTTCTGGAACAGTTCAGAGAGTACATTTCAAATAATGCGCCACAAACGAAATGGGATGACAATTGTATGGAAATAATTGTAAACGAAACAGGGACAGAACAGTTCCGCAATTCAACATGCTTGGAAACTGTATCGCCGTGTTTAAACAGAATGTTTCTAGCTTTGTATTTGGGTAGCAGGGAAGCCGTGAGCAATGAGAATAAATAAACTTAGAAGCCAACCAGAGGGTTCATTTAGCGAGATATGACGATGCTTCCTGTCGCCCATGACACACCATTACACCGTGCTGGTAATTACGAAGTCGTGGATTCCAAGTTTCCAAGCTTGGAGGAGAAGCTTGTTATGCGAAGAGTGGAAAGCAACTTGTGCAAATTAATTTTACAACTTTTCGCCAGACCGCAATGAAAGTTGCTTCCCTCCGTGAAATGGGATCCTAATTTCACGAGGGTAAATTGTATGCAAGAAAAATCCCCTCAATGAGATAGATATTTTTACTATTTAAGAATATATGCTAAGAATTGAAGTTTAGGCTCCTCCTTAAGGGAGAGCAGCAAGCCTAATTACAGCTAAGCTCTTTTTCTGACAATTTTAATTTACTCGCAATTATAGTTTTAAAAAAATATATAGCTATAGTTATTTCTTTTAATATCTGTTTAACTATATCGACGGTTTGGTTTCAACCACTTTTATACGCTCTCATAAACACGGCAGCAAAGAATTACTACTGCTTAGCCAGATCAGTTTCATAAATTATATCTATACTTAATAGAATGATTTACTCACAACAGACTGCTCTAACAACCCTTCTAGGATTAATAAAGAGAAACACTTTGCTAACGAACACGATGTACTTTTCTTTCAAAATGTTTCTGTCTTTTGAAATTGAATTTCTGTAATTGGGTGGAAACATATTTCTCGTTCCTTGTAAAATTTTACGACATAAATTATGTGTCAAAGGCCTTGGATATGCAAAGGAGATGTAGAATTTTTCGCTTGAAGCCATCCGTAAGGTTCGTCTCTTCAACTCATATAAAGTAACGATTCTTATGATGGAACTATTGTTAGTTTGCAATCAGTTTGGAAAAATGCAAACGTTTCAATTTAGTAATAAAAAATTGCTGAATATCAGTACTAAGGAATCATGATTAATGCTACTTCCACGTTCGTAGAAACTCGCGTGAAACAAACTTTTGTCATTTCGTTAGCACACAAATACCGAGGGATAGACCGGCCCTTTATCGAATCGCGTGTCCACTTCCGAAAAGTCGCGCGAATCCAATCGACGTCGCGTCGATCTAAATATTTACGAACCCTCCGGGCATTTCTGTACGGCAGCCAATGTTCCCAGCCTCGTGTGTGTTTAATATCCCGTCTGGAACGGAGCGTCCTCGCGCCGTTCCTCAGCCCACGAGTTCTCAGTACACGTGTCGTCGCCGTGTCGACCCGGAAATGCATCCTTCCAACGGCGGGCAGCCGCTTTTCGATGACCGATACACAAATTACGGTCGGAAGCAGGCACAAATGAAGTCACCGCTTGAAAAGGAACGAAACAGGTCTAACTGAAATTTAGTTCTAGACCGGTCTTTCAACTGCGAACGCGCCGGCACGGAAACCAAGGGAACGACCACTTGATTCGATTCAGCGACTGGATCACTTTTGTTGAATTCGGGTCTCGAACTGAAGGCTTGTGTCACTCTGAATCAAGGAGGTATTGTATAATATTTGGAAGTGAATGCCAGAGGATTTCAAGGTTTCGACGGTCCGCATTTAGTTCCCTGATTTGAATAAAGGCACTGGGAGAAATATTTTTACGAGATTTATACATGGTACAATAAAAGTGTTTCAGAAACACGTTTAAATAACTGGTCGCGATTTTGCTTATCTACAAATGTGCATGACTGCGTAGGGTCATGACATATCTAGAAAACGAACAGAGTTCGTAATGATTTCGTAAATGTTAAATGAGAATTCTTTTTTGTGTCTGGGAATTGCTGCACACATGGGGTTCGAAAATGATTTCAATGAATTTCGGATGAGGTGTTCGCGAGGGACACCTAGTACGGCGCGGCACTTAATCTTGCCGTGGGTACTTGCCCATCCATGTAATTTCTCATGTTGAAATCCTAAATGCGGTTCCCTCCGATATTTCTCTTTAGTACGTGTGGGACTGCAGCAATTACTTTTCTCACGCTATTAACCATCATTCCAGTTTCATGTTGCAAGAACATCTTTCGCCGAGTAAAAAAGGAAATTTTTTAATTTAAGAGTACATAATATACAAGAGTTGAAACGTCTTGTGACACATTCTTACTCAGAATTGAAATTATTTATATAAGATAAAGGATCATCCCCTAACGAAGGAAACGAGACCCTAACGTCAGCTGTTCATGTAAAAAACCGCCTGCCTACTAAACCACAAAGTAGACAACAACAAGCTTCAATCAACAGTGCCCAAACCTTCGACAAGTAAACATACCAGTCCCTCCACTTTCAGCTTTTGTGTCCACAGAGTCCAACGAGTACCAACATCCACTAGGAAGCTCCGTAAAAGCAATCGACTACTCCCATGGAAGACCTCTGTTCAATCACATTGCTTTCCCCGTTCATGGACACTTGAGCGGATAAAAGAGAGGCGAAAAGGTATAAAAGATTCCCTAAAAAGGGGAAAGTCGATGGACTGAAGGTGTCACGTACCATTTCGTATACTTGCGTGGGGAAAAGTTTGTAATTAAACAGCCCGAGGAGTTTGTCTCGGATATTTGACGATGGACGAACCCGGTCGATTATTCGGCTTGGTCCCACCCCATCGGCGAACCCCATCAAACGACACCACCACCGTTAACGGTGACGCGTCTCCTCTCTGTTCCTCCGACCTGCACACGCACACGCACGACATTCGAAAACGCACGCAGAGAACGCGGGTAGACGGTCGATATCCCACGGTGGTGGTCCGCGTACATTCGCTATCTGATGGTGCTTTTATGTGACGAACAATGGCTACGTTTCGTGGATAGAGGTACAAAGACGAATTAAAATTTCGTCCTGGCGCGCTCACTCAGTTTAAGAACGCGTATGGTAACGCTAACAGACAAAATAACGGATCCTGATTTCTTTTAATCTTAATGACCAGCAAATGCGAATGAATTCTTCTAATAAAAGTTATTTTTGCTGATTACTTTAGCAACAAAAAGAGAATAAATGCTTTTTCCGAATACACGGTTGATCTTTTGTTAATGAAGGGTTGAAGAGAAGAGAGAAAGCAGAACAGTTTCCCTAGTGAAAGGATGTTCGAACAATGCGCGTATTGAACGACCCGCTTAATGATTGAAGCTTTTTGCTCTCTGGTAATCGGTTCGTGTGTGGGTTACCATGTCAGGAGAGTTAGATCGCAGATGTTCAGGCAAACTAATTTTATGCACGAGATCATAGCAATTTAATCTTTCCCAAAACAGGATTGGTGGTGATATAAGCATATTTTATCGTAAATACACACAAATATTTGATTTTGGTTCATTTATCAAATTTGAATGGCTATTTGTGGAATGTTACAAGTTAAATTAATATCCATCCTTAATTAAAAGCGTGCTAATGAATATGCGTAACGTATCTTCTAATTATTATTGACACATGATTATTGAATATATGCGGAATAATATTTACGAACCGGAAATATGTAGAAATATTTCATCAGTAAAAAGATTCTACGTGGTGCGTGTTTATTTGAATAAAGAACGGTTGTAGGCAAACAAAAAGAAAGGTATATAAAAATATAGGTGGACGAAAGTGCACAATCTCTGTGCCAACGGTACGTATTTGCCTACTGAAAAATAACAATTTGTTTTCCAAAAAATTAATCAAACGTTTTATAAAAAAAATACGTCTGTATTTGTATTTCGAATCGGATCACCAAAGAACTGGAAGCTGTAAAATCGACGAAAACATCAAAGCGTAAATATATATTCATATATCGTATATGCGTATATGGTTATATATATATATCTATAACCAATTGAATCAGATTCGAGATTGAAAGAAAAATACCGCTCACTGCGATCAGTGCCAAACGACGATGCTCTCCTTACGAGACATCGAGAAATACGCTTTCTCGTTTGTCCCCCGCTAAGCAGCTACTATCTATCAACTGTTTTCAATACGAGACAACGCGGGTGTGTACGTACACCCGGATAATCCAACGAGTTTTATCACAGGGACGTTTCCTCTCTCGCGAACCGAACGGTCGGTCCGGCGAGCCCGCGGATTTGTCGAACCCTTCGAATATCGTCTTCCTGAATGGATATATAAGCTCGTGATTTCGGGGACTACGCCCTTCACTACGCTCCGCGCTACAGGGGTTGCTAGCCCGATCGGGACGTTATTGCGTTGCAGGGGCGTATACCGTACACGCCGTTCTGTGTGCACAGTGAATTTCCCTTCTGTCCGATACACAAATGAATTCCCTGCGCCCAGCCGTACAGCGCACGAAACACGATTACCCGATGATGAATCGTGCTAGGCAAATAATGTACTCGCGTGCCCATTAGAATGTCGGTCGCTAACGGAAACCTAGTTACGGCACCGGAGTCTGTATGTGACAAATATAAATATACATCCTGTTCCGCTCGAAACCAATCATTTTCAAAGCTCGTTATTCTAACATTTCGCAAGCGGAACTTGTTCGTCAGTGAGTCTTATTCTGGCTTTATAACACATTCTGTTGAACGTGAAGTTACAATTGATTTTTAGGTATTGGTTATTGAATCTTGTTGTTTTAAATAGTTGATGAATCACCATTATTTAAGGACGTGAGTACCAATTTATTGAGGACACACTTAAATCAGTCGTAGACCCTTAACAAGCTACAAGTCAAGTACTATGCCGTTTGATAAATAATAAGCCACTAGAGTTTTCGATCAGGATAATATAATGTAGACAAAAAATTGAGAAGCACCCTTGGCCGAATTCTGAATGGATGCATCATTTCTGTTCATTGCGATTCCATATAAGAAATAAATTCAGGTTAGTACTTTTGCTCATGGATTAAAAGGAGGCAGAGTTAAGTAGTATCTGGGTTAACAGTGTCTGAAGTAATAGGGAGATGTAGTCCATCGATTTCTTTGCTTCTCATTTAAATTCTTTAAATTAAGCGGAGAACACTTCGCTTGAATAAAGTTAGGTTCAACTCGTTTCGAACTGCATGCTGTCTGGGAAACTACTTTCTGTTGATTTCTATTTAAACGTTTCAAAGCGGGTTTGCTTCATTAGATTAAAAACTGAGAAATAAGTACATTTTTCGGTTTCATGATGCATATACTTTAATTCCATCGCTTATCTCATTTTACGAGTGTATTGAAAGCGATCAAAATTCACGAGCCTCGTTTTCTCGATATTGAACCGTAATCGAAGGTATCACAACACGCATAACCGTTCCCTCGCAAGAGTGACTCATCCCACAAGCAATAGGAACAGCACGCGGATTTCTATGGCCTATCGATCGCGTCTAGAACACGAGAGTCGAATATTATACGAAGACATATGATCCGCGGCCGTTTCGTTAACTAAAGACGAAGCATTTCGCCAACGATACGTCGTGGGGACTCGAGAGCGTTGCGAATTACGTTCTGTTCCCCTCCGTGAAAACGTTCGCCAAGTCGAGGGGTGGCGGCCATCTCTGTCTTGCAACCCCTAATTTCGCGTCGAAGCAAGGGGCACATCCCCGGGCCCGAAACAACCCCAGCGTCGTTCGCAAACGTCTCTTTCAATGTCTACATTTAGTCGAGCCAAAAACAAGAAATACTTCTCTCAGTGATTGAGCTCCCTGAGATTCGACGAAAGAACAGAAATGCATCCCTGTTATTATCTTGTTATCCACTAGTGCATTTTAAGTATCCTCGTTCAGTCAATTTGGAAAACAGTTTTAGCAATTATACAAAATTCACTAATTACTGTTATGCAGATTGGACATACCCGTTATTTTCCTATTCACGAAACTTTCTCATGTTTAAAAATAACTGTTGAAGAAGTTTCAAAGAATTTTAGTTGAAAATGTACATTTTCTCGGGAGATAGTACATTCAGCTTAAGTCCAGCGATCACGAAGACAAGCGGACGCAGGCGTTCCATCACGGAGAGATTTTTCTTGGAATAGAAATACTGCTTACTCGTCCGTCCCGAGAATCTGGAGGACATTTACAGAATCAGATGAAGGCGCTCGCTACCCTACCTCGTCGGGATAGTTTCCAACACGGACGAGAAAAAGAGAATAGAGAAACAGCGATGTACGCGTCGGAGGCACCGGTTCAACCTTCGATGGAAATGCAAATCCGTCATAACCGAAATGCTGACCAAGAAATTGCCACTTCTCCGTTCGCGATTTCCTTCTTCCCTTCTGGTTCCAAACTGTCTCGCAGACCCCTCCTATACTCGAAGTCTGCTTCGTCTATGAGAAACGCGAGCCAACTTTTATCCGAAGGAGTCTAAGTACGAAAATTTCCGCGAACGCGAGCCCGTTAGTCACTCTCCCTACAACCCGAGCCGGGTGCAATTAATTATCCGTGACAGGAAGCCCGCAATCGCTCTGAATCGTGTATTTTCACTTCTTCCCGCATACCTAATGAACCAACGCTTGCCGGTCTAATGATGGTTGTATTATTCATCAGCCGGTGACACTATTTTCTACCGACGACGATGGCTCATCCACTAACGTGCCACTTTTCTGCCTAATCGCATTGTAAACAGCCTGTAAGCAGCGTCTTCCTGGGTGACAACGTTATAAAAGATCCCCAAAGATCCATAAAAAACACGTCAAATAGAACAACTAATTTGTAACAGTTGAGTACAATCATCTTTTAATTGCAAAATCATTAAAGTACAACTTCATATTATTTTCTATTACCTCTTATAAATAAAAATTAAAGCAATACATAAATTTGAAAGGAAAAGCTCGTAAAGCTGAAAATATGGCTCACATAATCTCATAAAAACCAATCATGTACAATGGACGCTTTTACATCGGGCCATAAACTTTTTCAACTACCACCCGTTTAACGCGTCAACCAAAATTCATGTCCCTTCTCAATGGAGACCCGCAGATCCTCCAAAAAGATCCAGACCTCCACGCAAAGCCACGGATGACGTCACTCGATCAGCTCGAACAGGGTCAAAGATCTCCGGAGGTTTGGTCCGTGGGGATCGAAGGGACTCCCGCCGGAGTAGCAGATCCTCCAGTCATTTTCATACTCCTTCATGTCAGATCGGTCGATTTATGGTTCCTCGTTTCGCGCCACCGGAAGCGGACCGCACGAGCAGAAATTATTTCACGCCTCGTTCCGTAACGACTACTCGCGGGGCGCTCGAGCGAATCCTCATCGCGCAGCCTCTGTTCCCGTTCTGGGTCGAGGAAGAATGGTCTCCCGCCCGAGCTCCGCTTCGATTATTGGGTCGTAACGTGGAAAAGTTCTTTAAATTACGCTCGGCAATGTCTCAATTCCCGTGGTTGATAAATTCATCATTGGAAATATATAATCTCCACGCTTTTTAGATTCTTAAACATTTCGTGCTCCAAATATCAGTCTTAATTGTTCCTACTTCTACCCGAATTATGTTAGAACTGTTCAACTAGAAATGAAACTACTAAATTAAAATTTATCGTTTTGAATCACCGATGAATACAAAAGATACTCTGACAGATAGCGGAGGAGAGAAATTATGAATCAGCCGCAGATGGTATACTCGTGGAACAAGATTCACCACGTTCGTGACATCCTGAACTTATGACCGTTGCGCCGAAAGAGGTGATTCACCCACGACGCTGAACAAGAAAGCGGACCAGTTGAGCAAAGCCCTCTTCCTACGTCTGTTCCACGTCGGTGACCAAAAACCGTGTACCTACTACCTCCGTGTTTATCAGTCGCTCCTCGGACCAAACTTTTACGGGCCAACACATGTTTTAATGCACGTGAATCCTCATAGTCGGACGATCAATGCCGGGATTTTCATTTTGAGCGGAACATAAGCTCGAGAGCGCAAATGGATGTACGCAGAAAAAATTCATGACTCTAACGAGCACGCGAACGCAATTAATTATTCTACGTGAGAGCGCTATCTTTTTTCCTGGTAATACATTTTTTAATATCATAAAACGTTAAGATATACAGTTGAAAACAGCATTGGCTAAAATGAGTGAAATCGGTGTCTAGCTATAAGCGCGCGAATTAAAAATTTTATTGCAATTTTCATGAGATAAAATGCTCTACTTTCAAAAAGTAAATCGACATTTTTAGAAAGTGTACCAGAAAATAAAACGTAGAAATTAACGAGATAAGTCGTAACGAAGAGAAGAAAACTGACATGAATTTTAAATAAATGCAAGATTAAAGTGCGATAAGAATGAAATACAAGAGCGTAAAGAACGTTCTTCCTGTGGAAGCGTTCGTTTCGAGCAGCCTCCTTTCTTATTTATCAGAGCGCCGGCTAAGCTTGAATACGTTTACGTTATAACACCGAGGAAATACTATTAAAGAATGGCAGCGCCCGAGTCATCGTTGGGACAGCGTTTGGTGCCCAGTGGGGCTCAAAACAGTGTTGGTAATCGCTTGGTACCGTTTGCAAAGTCCAATATGCGCTAATAAATGTTGAGATAAGGAAAGTACCTGATTTCATTTTGACTAATAAATGAATGGAAACAAATCTTGGAATTTTTATTTCACGATCCTTGACTGAATGACTTAAACGGAAAGAAATTGAATAGAACGTACATAGCAGCTACAACTATTGTCGGAAGCATTTTTCGCTAGAATGAAAAAAGATTTTTTGCAATAAACATTTTTCTTGATTACTGTTCGACAAAACATTTAAGGACCACAATTGTACACAAAGTAGGATAGTGGTTTGCCTTCTATATTTTATTTCGATGGCAATATATTCTAGAGAGCGTAAATATTGCAGATTTTTTCGTGCGACACGAAGTGCCATAAGGCTGCCACTCTTTAGTAATCTCTTTTTGGTGGTTATACCATTTCCCGCTCTTAAACTAACTGAAATACGTCAACGTCCGCAACTTTGCATAAATTTTGTTGCTAGGTATAATCGGATGGTTTACTCGAACGTATGGCACAACAGTTTCAGCTGTTCGCACCTTGACTGACGAACAGCTCGGGACGACACAAACTTCGTTTTACGGCTACTACGTCTCCGTCGAGTTTCAACGAAATCAGCGCAAACCAACTTTCGTTTAACAGTGTGAAAGTAAAATTCGATTGTCCCCTGAAAGTTGACGATAAACCCTGGACGAGAAATTTAATACTCATGGATATCGATACGAGACTTATAAATATAGAAGAAGGGAGCAACGGCACCCCTTTTTATCGATTATGAAATAGAAGGGCTTCCTCTACCCGCCAAACCGGAAAAACCTCTAGCCTGCGCTACTACCACTAGCTATTCGCAAGAGTTACGAGCAAAAGTCAATAGAAACTGGAGACTCGCCTCCTCGACTGTATAAAATCAGTGAAATCAGTTTTTTAGCTTTCTGCGTACGCACGCCAAGTATTTCGATTTGCACAATCTTTCTTCACTTTTCGTGGATATTAAGCATGGCATTACATTCATTGCTAATAGCAGGAGAAAAAATGCAATAACAAAACACCTATTTCTGAGATACTAAAACGTTATAGCTACCTAATTATATTTTATTTAATTTAATTCTAACTTTATGTCATCATTAATAGTTTCACACAAAACTTTAAAGAAATAACGATTAATAGACTCGGATTTAATAGACATTTAATAATAGAATTAATAGACACGATTTATCTTTTAAAACTGACAGACGAAACTTCAGACTCGAAGGACGCATATGTATGCAGTCGAGATTCTGACTAACCCTAAGATCATTATCGTACCAGTGATCCAGCACGAGTCACGTATACCGGAGGGACCAGCGCGTAACATTTTTCTAATGATAATGCGCTTCTTCTACAGATTCATTGAAGATAACGGAAGCCCGAGAGATCTATCGAATCGATTCGATCAGATCGATCGACGTCCGTGCGGTTCGAACGCGAACGTCGACCTCGTTTAACCTCGTGACTCGGTGACGTCCACGTAACAGGTAGAGAGTACCGTGACTGAGCCAAGGAACATCCGTGAGTCACGAGAACACCCCGGGTCACAGTGGCCCATCGCGAAGAATAGACATCGTTACGGTCTCGAGAAGTGGACCTGCGGCCACTTAATCCTCCGCAGCCGCTGAATCGTCTGTTGTGTTGCTACAATCCGACTCAAATATAATATAATAAACTGTATTATTTTTTAAAGAACGAATAAACGCCAGAATTTTTTTACTTCTATAATTATGATACTGTATTATCGATTTGAAATTGAAAACGAAATAAATCAGAGACCATAGCAGGGACGCCCTTTCGTGATCAGTTTTTCTATCACGTCGAGCGTCCTCGATTCCCCTTCCGCGTTATACTCCACTCGATTGCATTAACCCGATTGCATTTAAAAAGCTTGAGCCGTGACACGGTGATCTCTGGAGTTTGCTTTTCCAGCATTTAATCTGTCGACCTGCTGACACGAAATTCGGCTGTCAACCTTGACATCGTCTTCACTTTTATTCCTCATCCAATAAACAAACTGTGAGGTTTCTATGGTCAAGCTTTGATTAATGCATGTCATTGATTTAAGAATAACATCATTAGAAACAGAACAACGGCATCAAAAACTATTTTAAAAATTACTTATAAATTATCAACCATATCAAGTTTATTGATTTTCAATTTAAATCTTGAGTAAAACAGTAAGAAATCCAAAATCAGTTTCATATTTTATATCAGCAAATAATTTCCTCGATTCCAAGTAAAAATTATTTTTCAAATGCGATGCAAGATCATACTCATCACTCGGAATTCCAATCCGTAAGTTGAAAAACTAAATCGCGCTAGACCGAGAGGTCCTCCATGTAGCACAACAAGTTTCCGATTGAATCGAGGAGACTTCTCTTCTGACTTCCTCTCGAAACATTTTCCCGTGCCGCATCGACTTGCACGTCGCACGCGACAGAAAAATCGTGGCACGGAAAAGTTCAAAAGGAAGCGGTGTTCTGAACGTAGAACGATGTTCTGCACTTTAGAGAAAGATCCGAACCGACGATTTTCCCTCAGTTGCTTTTCTTCCTCTCTCATTCGTGTCGGATTACGGCTCTAAGCGTCTGAACTTTTTCGCATCTTATATCATAGCTTTCCTTCATTCATTATTATTTGTAATATGAAGCATATTTATTCTTTTTTATTTTATTTTTATTCAAAGTACTAAAATTGATATGAAAATATCTGCTGCAAACAAACTCGTTTTCAACATGCCGAATGTCGAAAATCAATAACATTATAGGAGCAATCATCCTAATTGCCTTAAAAAATGGGGCACCGCCGCATGACCAAATGAGTTTTTTACGGTACATTGCGCTCATTGTTCAAACTCCGGAAAATTGAAGTCGTAGCTGCGGGCCAGCTGATTAAAGAGTGTCCCGCGTTCTCATTGCAGAGATGACTCGTGACCTTCGGTCAATTCCTTCGGGATCGACCCAGTCGGACGGCAGCAGCCGGTCGTTTTTCCAACCGGAGGAAATACCTTTCACTCGGTTGGCAAACAGAAGATGTAGAAGAAGGAGCCAGAAAAAATAAGATGGGAACAAGAAAGAAGGCAAACGTTGGACCATTTAACCGCCGAACGAGGTCAAGAGCTTTCCGCGGTTCCGCTTTCAGCTTTCCGCTCTCTGGGGATTAATAGACCGTCCCGTGGGAACACGGTCGCTACGTGGGATCGTCGTGTAATTCACCATTAGCGTTCATAGATTGAGAGCGAAATCGTCAAGCGGAGAACTACAATCTTGAATTCTCTCTTCATCTGTCAACAATTCCATGGATGTGCTAATGAATGTTGCGACGTACTGAGAGAAACAGCTGATTCCATTTCAATGGAATTAAAATCGAACGATACTTGCTTCGTTTGTAGGCAAACTGCTCACTCTCGTAAATACTGTACCTTGAGAATTTCGTATGTCCGCATCCACGAAAAGAAAAGTACTTTTCTTATAAACATAAGAAAAATAACTTCTACTACTGACACTCATTTCAAGTTACTATCAATTCTCATTTTTTACATCTTGTACACACATCCATCCTCTTCAGAGCTGACAGGAAATCGACCGTCCCACGATTACTTTTAATTTACCATCCATTCCGGCATTAAGCCAAGCCGATCGTCGATCTCTGTTCGGCAAACACCTTGGAGATCCGCTCTCTTCCTCGCGTTTCGTTGGATTCGGGCGTTAAGGGACGTCCGGTGCACGGAACTCGCCTCCAACCGTTCGAGGAGTTATATCCTTCGAGAATTACAACCCGGCAAGGGTAGTATACCCACCCATAGGATATTAGGGTTTTGCTGCCGGCGACCAAACGTGCGCCAAAAGTGTCAAAGGTCCCCTTCTGCGATATCGGTATACAAGAATTATTGGTCTCCAACTTGAGAAACAAGAAATTTCAAATGTTTGATTCGCTTTTTTATCTGCTTTATTGGACATACGATTCTATCGACGATTTACAATGATAACGGTAATTTGTGTAAGAATAGTAAAAGAGAAAATAATTTGGAAAAGATCGCATTCACAAGTTTGAGATCGGAAACGTTAACGACCCTAAGGATTTACGAACGAACTGTAAATCTTATTAAGGATGTATTGGCTATACAGTCAATCCCAAAAGTTTATGTNATTAGCAATGTTCTTTCGACGTCTGATTTCTTTTTAAAAAATGCGTTTCTAAAGTGCATAAACTTTTGGGATTGACTGTATAGCCAATACATCCTTAAAGTTTCACAGATGCGATTACCTTCAGTAAATGGGAATCGTTAGAATTTGTAAGTAGCAGTTGAGAAACATTAAAGAGATACAGGAAATGGTAATCGAATAATTCGAACCATGGTTAAGCCATCAGACGCATTCCTCATTCACTGTATAATTTACATGCGATTTTTCAACTTGAAATACAAAGATCTCTGTTTCGAATATCTTAAGTGGCTATCGAAAGTCATTGAAATAATTCAAAACAATGTTTTCTTGTAACTAGAAATGTTAAGATTTTATCGTCAAGAATTCACACGGAGATTAATAACTCTGACGATTCTATCCTTATTTTACTAAGCGAGTAGAAGAAGATAAATAACCGAGTCATTCTGTTAAAAAATGCTCAGACAATATCGAAATCATTTAAAATACCGTAAGGACGCCAAAAGAGCATAATCGTTCAAGCATATCACCTTTAGGGGAATATCGAAGATTCTGGTTTGGCTTATCTAGGCACGTTCGCAAAGCATAGACGACCAAGGATCCACTTGGCTTTCGCGGCTTTCCAATTTAACCGTCTACGAGAACTATCTTAGTTAGTATTGTACGCTCATGGAGCTGATCGCTCAAAGGGTGTACCCCTGCTCTTGTAATAAGAAATTTAAGAGAACTTATCGTGCTGCTCGGTTTGATAACGTATCACCGGTTTAAATGTAGAAAATAGTATGAACAGATAACGTTGCCTAGCCGGAGGCAAATTTATGTAGTGGATCTCCCATAGATAATCTTTTTCTGTACGGCGTTATTATTTTACGACACGTAACGTGCTCAAATTCTGTTTCTACATGAACGATAACCTTCTACATCCTATTTATAATTAGATCTTTTTAATATGCTCTTGGGTATATTCATGATGATGAATTATAAGTAGATTCTGGTACACAGTTTACGTTGATTCGTTCTTTCATAAAGAAATAATGAAAGCTTTGAATAATGTTCGGTACTAAAAGTAGAAATCTGCCTAGACGATGGAATAGACTTCGAATGCTATACTGAAGTTAAATTAAATCCGCGGTAACTGCATCCAATTGATCATCGCGTAACATCCGAGACAAAAGGCAGACACTGTTCAGACGGCGTTTTAGCCACGTTTTCCCATTTTCTAAATAAAGTCGCATTACCGCGCGGCGTTAGTCACCACAGAAGCGTCGGAAAAATGAATACAACCGGGCAACGCGATTACAGCCAGCGGAGCATGCCTTTTCCCACCAAAGCCTGACAAAGCGTCCACACGTCCACAGAAACTTCAGGATGTCGCGGGCACAATCCCCTCGCCAAACCGGAGGGAGAGAGATATCATAGAGAGCGATGCTAGGTGAAACGAGTGGTAAGAGGAGAGAAGGGGCTGGTTAAACTTTTCCAACAATACGATTCAATGGACAACGAGCATCGACGTGGCTTTTGGAAAAAAACCATCGATCCCAGCTTACGGACTCCTCTCTCCAGCCTATTCTTTCGCCTCGGCCGTTCGGTCATCGAGTATGCGAGCCGCGTACGTAAGGGACTTCCTTCGTTCACTGACAATCATCGCGAGGAACGTAGTCATCGTCTGCGTCGTTCGAAGACGCTCCAAGTACGTGACGATTTACGTGAACACCGGAAGCTGGACGAACGTGAGATCGAAACCGACCGATCGTAGAACCGATGAGTATATCAGTAAACGTGAGATTTCGTAAATCTTCACGGAGATTCTGTGATTTTCACGTCAAACGGATTTAATCGTTGGGTATAAATTGCTTGAGCCAACGAGCCAGAAGTGTTCCATTTGTCGTTGGCGAAAGATTAATGCCGCTTAGCGCTGCTACTTGGAGAAATCTTGGTTGTCCAAGAATCCTTCTTGTATTCTCTGATTAAGGTACGAAAGTAACAGCACAAACTTGTATTTTTAATAATTATAATTCATACCCTGACGAAATAAAAAATTGATTTGATTCTTGAGTTATACGGATTGCTCGCTCGTCGTAATCTTAATTTTCTAGCAGATTGAGTTGATGGATTAACTGAATTATTCTCCAGATGGAAGAACGAAGATTGTATCGAATAAGAGCACACACCTTGCACTTCGTTTTTCTCATGCAATTTCGAGGTTTCCTTTGGACCAGGTTTCGCGAGCTACGATCGCTCTGATAAAAAGTCATTAAAGTTTCAAATTGACCAGAGGCGCCGGTTCTTTGAAGTCGCTTACGCGGTAAAGTTCTCTTTCGGAGTACCGCGAGTTTTGATCCTCGGAATTTTGTTCGAAGCAATGAAAATGTCACCTTAACGGTGCAACTTAAGTTTCCACCGTGAAATGTATCTCGAACTTGAAGTACGATGGCATTACCTGTTATGATATACGGTTGTCGATATTTCTCAGTTTAATAGAATGGAGTTACTAAGCGGCAGTGCTGCGGAGAGTTGGAAACACACAATCTTAGTCTCTGTAAATCTCGAATGAAAATTGGAATAACGTTTAATAAACCTGTCAATCTTCCTGACTGACGCAACGTAATAGTTTATAAACTTATCCGTGATAGATGACAATATAATGTGAAATTTGTCATTCACTTCGACTGATATTGAAGATTCAATTACGTATTCAATTGAACATTCAGTTTAATTTCTAATGTAAAATCTATTTTTAAAAAGGTTATACATATGTGATAATAGATCTCTCGTGGATAAAGAAACAAATCTGAGCCTTTTTATTTCACGACCTATGACTACCAGATGACCTATCCTGGATGTGGCTACGTAAAATCAGTGGTCACCTTCTTCTAGATCACTTAAAAAATCCTACCCGATTATAGATAAATAGAGAAAGAGCAAATATGCAAATTGGAAGCGACACCTTCTCAGAATTATCGAATGATCTCGTCCACAGGTCGTTTGAATAATTCCGTTGGGGGTATATAAGCCCCGCAAACGCGCTGCTCAGATTCTTTAATCGACGATCGTCGATCGGTTTTTCGATATTTCTGTGCTCCCACAACGATCGGTCAATACCTGTCAAAGATAGTAATTTACCAGGTTGAGAAGAAGAAACGGCATATCTCAACTGGATTTTCTTCTGCCTATCGTAAGAAATATATCGTCACGACCCTCCGGCTCCCCTTTTTCCTTCTCAGAAGAGTCGCGTGGCGTCGTCGGTGTGTGTGCCCCCGAGAGATCGATAGCCTTCTCCCCCGATAAGGGTGGAACGATTAACGTGGTAATGACGTAACCGAAGAGTGCAAAGGCCCTCAAGGAAGACTCGATGGCGCCTGGAAAAGGGGAAGGCGGTGCTATTCGACTGACTGCGAACAACCGGGGAACCGTCTCGCTCTCTTCCATCGGGCCGTGCTAATTTCGAATCTGCTCGTTGTTCCGGCCAACGCGCCGACAAAGCTTTGATGTACAGTGCAAAAAACGAAGGTAAAAAAAAAAAGAAGCAGAGGCAGAGAGAGAAGCAGCAAGGAAGCGAAGAAGGCTATAGAACAAGATATACTCCGCACAGCCGTGTATGGCTATCGATGAAAAATGAAACTATCGAACCAAAAGAGAAGAAAGAGTGACTACGCGAAAGAGCGATGCACCGGCATCGATTTTTAATGAAATTTCCCGGTTAATTCACCCCGCTTTGATTTTTTCGTTCGATAGACTACCTTTTCGCCCCATCCCTTCCTATTTTCAGGCATTATTTTTTTTTCTTCTTTTGAAGTATCCTGCTCGCTTCTATGCGCAATGGTGATATTTTCGAAAGCAATTGCTGTTCCATTTTTCCATCATGATCGCTACGCTCGTTCCCAAAATCATCGTCCCGTTGGAGTGCACGAGAAATTGAATGCGTAGCTATTACCAATTGTTTGATGTGTCCATTCGTGATCATTCTCATACAAAAAGTCTATCGTCGACGCAGTTTCAGTTTACGAAATGGCACAGCAGTTCTTCTTTTAGCACGAACAGATTATAAGAAATTATCATTTCTTTGCGCAGCGATGGTAGAATTAAAAAGTTCCTTCAGAAGATTGTTTCATCTCCTGCATGTACTCCACCACGTAATCGGATTGCAGTTCCTATTTGATGCACTCCCTCTTCTATATTCCGTCCAACTTCCAGGGCTTATACTAGATGCAGTGCATGTGTGTGCTCGGGTAAGCCTGGCATATAGATAAACACCATAGATAAGGAACACAATAGATAAACGTGTTCGTTCTTGTTCCGCTCTCTGTATCGAGCGGATTAACATATTCTGCTTGAAAAACTTTAGATACACGACGCACTTCTCTTGTTAATTTTTTAGACATCCCATTATCTCGACTACTTCGTTAGGTAATCGGATTAAGTTTCCTATTAACACGCGTATCCTGCGGGTTACAGCTTGCATAGTAGATGTTAGCCGGAGGAAATTTTCATCAACTTGAAAATTGGTAAATTGTACTCGCAACACGCTTACACGGTTTGTAACTTTCGCAGGTTCCCGAGCTCCGAGCTTTCCAGTGAAATTGCACCTCGAACATTCTTTAATTCCGTAACTATCACACGTTTAGCTTCTGCAGTCCCCGCGAGCATTACAATACCATGTGATCGCTTAGGTGCACTGCTAGATTCATACCAAAGTAGGTACAGCGCATTCCATTGCACTGTATCTCATTGTGTCGTAATTAACCACGCGTAAAATTCTCTCCGTCGAGAATAAAATATTTGAGTTGGACGTTCGACGCGGAAAAATTAACTTCGCTCTTGATATCTAGATCGTCGGTTAGCCAGCTAACTTTAAATCTACAATGGGGCCTTAGAAGAAGAAACTGAAGTTAGAAAAACTCCAAGCTATGAAACCCGATTCATCCTCGGTACAATACACTTCTCCCCCATCGACGCGCGCAGACTACCAAATGAATTCCTCAAACTTGAAGACGTTCAGTGCTGTCATAAACTTCGCTAGGAACAAGCTTAAACAGCCGTTAACTTGTCAGCAGAGACGTACTTGCTTAGGTAACGAGCGACGCATGTATGTATCTACTTGTTACGCACGTATCGTGTTGCAATTAGTGCAGTCAAACAATCTGAATTAGCGATACTCATCGGCTAACGAGATCGCATCGTTCATGCGATCACTCGTTAAAATATAATAACAGAATGTTTCTTTATTTTACGCGAGTAAAAGCATATTAGAAATTATTTTTCTAGTCCTTTCAAAGAAGGTTCAGTTCTATATCCAAAAAATGATGTGCACTTAATTTTGGTGATTTCTTTCCTACTTCATTAAGCGTCTGAGCGATTGCACAGTTTATTGAAGTTCACACCTATCGCCCGTTTAATCCGCCAATTCTCATTCGATCTCGACCTACATGCGGAAAGACAGCCGTGTTTCGTGCAGTTGCACCATAAGGAAAGTTTGCGGCGAACCAAGAAAATTGCCAATAAATTTTCGCACGCGCCGTTTCCTCGGGTTACGTAGTTCCCCTGGCTGTCGTTATTAATTCGGTCGTTGTACTCGTTGCGGCCCGACACCGTCGATCGATCCGTTTCGGGAAGAACGCGCGGCCGATTCGCACGGCTGCACGTCGCGTGTCGCCCGCGCAAATTCGTTTTTGGCTCGAATACCGTCGATCAATACCGATCAATCGAAATTGCATGCCTGCTATGCAGTGGCCACTGACCTGTCGAACTTTCAGCCATGCCCGTTTTTCGATTCATTCGTCAACGGGAGGAATAAATTATCTCTCCTTTTCAGCAGTTGCCATTTTAACATCAATATGAATATAAAAATAAAAATAACTAAACGTTTTATCATTTCTTCATAGAATTTATCTAGCAATGCATTCTTGATATCCGTTTGATTTTTAAATATTGGTCCGAAATACATATCAGGAAATTTATTTGTTCCAAATCGTTTAAACGGTGATGAGAATTTCCTGTTCGCTCAACTTTGTTAATTTTCGTCCTCGAAGGCTTTTAACATTCGGCTGGAACTCTTTATCTGGTATCGACAGTTTGTTGTTCCACGCCTTTGCGATCGTCGTTCTCGACAGTATTATCGTTCGCCATTTACTTCTAACGAGTACGAAATTACGCTGAAACAAGGACGAAAGGAGCAGAATTGAACTTAGGTCAGCTGCTGGCCATTGACTGCAGCACGCTAAACCAGACTCAACTTTCTACACGAAAATTGATCATCGTTTAACGCGAGCAAGTTCGTTATTAATGCCTTTGCGGAACAAAGCGGGTTCATTTCCGAATTTCCCGTTTGTAGTTCTGAATCGTACCATTCTATTATCTCTAATGGCCCTCATAATTTTGCATCATACGTGTTATATGCAGTAGTTAATTTCAAAACGTTCATGGAAAACGAAACACGAAGAGACATTAAGCAAAGAACCAGACCCATCTGTACTTCGTATTTACACAAAGAACGATAAAAATGTACCCTAAAACACCGAAACCCCTGCGTAGCACGTACCGACGTATTTTTTTACCATTACGGCCACTATCCCAGTAATAAAACCTTTTCATTAACACCCTAAGTCAAGGTAAAGGTCGAAAACACGTGAATCGCAAATGTGGAATTTCCCTCAATGCGGCCACTCCGGTCAAAGAGGTCCATATTCCCACCATCGGAAGGTCACAGACAGGGTATACCTGATTTTTTAACTAACTGAGAGGATTCGGTATACTCGCTCGTCAACCGGTAATGAACACATCGAGCTCTCCAACACGATTTTACCTTTGCGCTCCGTTACAGTGTCAAGGTACTCTGAGATATTTCTGCTGTAATTGTATTTGTTAATAGTGATTATTAAATTATAAGTACTGGAATTCAATTAACTAACATCCCTATCTCCACAAATGGTCGTAGGGTCATGCGTGATTAGTGATACGGATAGAAATCGGGACAAGGATTTACGATCTTTGGCTGGACCCTCAATATATCTCATAGCCTGATCATTGACTCACATTCGTTAAAACAGTACGTGTGAAGTTGTTATAATGACACGGTGCTCTTTAATTCATTCGTGCTTAAAGAATGATCGCAGAACGGGTCGACGCACAAGTCACGAACAATCAGTTTCATTTCATTCGTTTAATTTTTGCTCGACCCCGAACGTGCAAAATCTGTCTCGAGCACAGATTGAATTTAATGACGATTTCGCGGCCCATTGAATCCCGCGTTGCGCGAACTCGCCGCGCGATGATTCGCACACTGAAGAATCGCTTTCACGCGACGACTCGCACATTCTACGGTCACGAGTGAACGTCTACGAGAATGACTGCGATTAAAATAGATTCAGCGCCGGTGAGGAATTGCTTCTGTGCGTGCGGCTGTTTGCCGGTACGTTTAGAACTTAGAGTGCGATTGAAACGGCAAACACTAACCGCGTCGCGTGAAATATCATTGTTATCGAGTGCCAAGATAAATTGGTAGAGAAATTTTTAACGGCAGTCTCAAAATGATAGATCGACTGCTCTAATGAAGTTTCTATACAAAATTGAATTCCAGTTGTTAAAAACGTTTTTACATGTATATGATAGATGGTCGAATAATTGGAGGAATATTGTAGCTTGAAATAAAAATTATATGACATCTGTTAGTGTCAAAAATATGAAATATTTCTCGACAACTTCAAATTGCGACACGAAAGACCGTCCCCAATCTTCTCCGCTGCAAAAAAGTTTGCTCAACCCCGTTTGTTTAAAGTTTAATAAAGTAATAAAAGGATGATTAAATCTGTTCAACTTTTGAGGAACAAGACGACCAATTACCCGAATCCTGATTAATCAATAACTAAGAGTGTTAATTGCTAACTCTGACTATCCACTGATAACTAACTTCTGGCAGGTAAATTCTTGTGCCGAATTCTGTTCTCCAGGATACTTGAGCTTCAACCCGATGTCTCTAGACAAACAGTTCCCCGTTCTAATATTTGCCCATGAATAGATGGAAACTTCGCTTTAGATCCGTCAAACTCATACCTTTTCTCTAAAAAGCTTTCCAAAAATGTTTGTTGCTATTCAGAATCAATTCTGCTTCAACTGAAATCATATCATTAATGAATTTCAATTTTAGCTAACTAATGAGACGATTTCAATTTCTGCTGTATACTTGGATGTGAAATATGGGAGAGTAGTTGCCGGAAAAGCGCGGCGAGTTTTATCGATCGCCACTGGTTTACCCGGAGACACCTTCCCAAAATAAACCAGCGAGTGGAAGCGAAGTCTACGGATTGCGCGCGATTCGATCGGTAAATGAAATAGATTTCGTTAACGGATTCGGGGTTTCCGGAACAGTCGGCCAGCAACGAAAGGTCAATCGTTCGATTCGTGGAACGTGCCGCGGCGGTGCGCGATGGCCAGCCGAACGATATCAACGAAAATCCAGCGACGTGTATTGAAACACCTGGCGGATTCGCAATATGAAAAGGTGCACGGCCGCGCAAATTTAATTCTTCCGATCGAAACTGAATTTCATTTACCGACCTCGACCACGTCGTCCGACGATGTAATTGTCGGTTCGTTTTACCAAAAACTCGCCTCGATCCTAATAAACTGTTTAGAACAATTGGCCACCGAGTGAGGCGAGCTTTTGTGAGTACAATTCTATTATCGAAACATCTTTAAATCAAGTTTCGATCCTAACATTTGATGAAAACGAGATTTTTCGTTTAATTAGGTCAACAGTGGCACGGGTTGATGAATGAAAGAGATTAAATTCTAAAAGGTATAAAACTCCTGAACGCACGCGGCTGTTACTAACGGAGCGATTGTTTCATCTAACAATTTGGCTAATGAAAAGTCCAATGTGCTTCATAGTTTATTTGCACGGAACCAGCATAATACTTGCCATTAAAACTTTACTTCAATTCATGGCGTACGTTTACAAGCTACAAACTGTAACGATCATATGTAAAATTTTTGGAGTGAAATATTATGAACACAATGTAACTTTATTTCACTTCGCAATTAGAGGCATCGTAAAGTAAAGGTTAAACGAATCGTAGACGAGGATGGAAACTGAGTTTAAATTCCTCTGAAAAATAGAACCTAGTTCTCTGATCGTCGAACGAGAAGGACGACGAGGAAGCCCGCGATCGGAAAATAATCCCGGTGGATGCACGTCAGAGATTCGGGGTTTCTAGAGCACTCGGACACGATTTTAAAGGTTGTCGACCTTCTCAGCCCTGCGTCATTGTAGCGCGAGTTATGCACGCGGGCCCGCGCGCCGCTCGATATCACTAAAATGCTATTAGGTCGTTCTAGAAACGACTTCCTGGCGAGTTCGCGAAGCGAGCCGACCTACCTCTACCAAAGAGAGAGAGAGAGAGAGAGAGAGATCGTTTCTATTCGCCTCGTCTCTGGACGGTACAGGAAAATTTACGAGACTTCCTGGACAAACTCGAGGAGAAGGGTGCAGCACGTTCCTTTTCTCCAGAAGCACGGCGGAGAGAAAAAAAGGGGTAAAAGCGTTCGTGAAATAAATAGCTGTGCGAAGTTTCCGTGAAAAACAGCTCGTTTCCTATTTTTTTCATCAGACGTTTCCGGTCGATTTTCTTTGATAAACGTCGATAAGTTTGATGCGACGTAAATAACGACACGGAGTTCAGCTCAATCCAATCCTATTTTTAACTCGAGCTCGCAATAATACAATAGAATGTTGATTAATGCTGAAGTTTTATTACTACGATCTGATTTCATACATGATTCTGATAACGGAGCTAGCTATACTACACTATACATAAAAACGGCCAGTGAAAAGCTTGCTGTCGCGGTTCGATCTTCCTCAAACTCCTTTTCGGCTAACAAAGACACGGCTCTTTGGGGTACGTCCCCCTTTTGTCTGAACATCGACATTTATGCCCTGACCCTACTTCTCCCTACGCCTCTGTGTAAAAGGTTGGAGGGTAAAGTAGGTACTTCAGAGAACTATTGATAGCACCATCCAACGCGGCCTTTCAAAGATTCGCCTCGCCTCTCTTTCTGTTGGGCACCCGCACTTCGCTCTTCCGCCCCTCAGCGCGATACGTCCACGCACGTTGAATGCCTTCGCGAAAGTCTTAACTGCTGTAACAGCCGCGTTATTTTCATTACTGCCTAACTAGACAATACGCTACGCTGGCTTTTATTTCATTTGTATAATGCCCTCGCGCTCGATATCGCGTGCGGCTCCGATCGCTCTTAAGTCTCTACAGTGGCAGCGCGAGGTCTCGGCGTTGGGTATCGTCAGTGAAAGAACCATGCATTTTGTAGAACGTACAGCGCTCGCGCGTATTTCCGAGAAAAAAAGGGTCAGTTGTTACGATTCACTGTTAGTCAAATGGGAAGGGTGTTTCACGTCGCAGACGCCCTATTTTTCCCTCAATGCGAATCTCTGCTCTTCATTACGCGAAAAACCATATTCTCTGGATCCTGATTAAGAAAATTGAAGTTCAAAGACCGACCACGACTCTTGTCAATCTTTTATATGGTATTCATTATACAGGGTGTAAACC
>NW_017133085.1:14051-46812 GCF_001652005.2 Ceratina calcarata | reverse complement strand
CTATTAATTTCCCTGTTCATTTCTCAAACATGCGTTTTAAAATAATAATGTAAAATAAATATCAAATGATCGCGACATGTTACGCATTAATAGCGTAGGCGTATTTCACATTACACTCCTGCGGGAACCGTGCGTTCTTTTGTTAACTTCCCAACAATCAGTTCTTAGCCGATATCCTGTGGCAAGTGCGTCGCGTAAAGGATTAAAAAGCTTAAGAATTTATCGGAGTCATTCTGCGCTTAGTGTTTAGTGTGGATTGTGAGTGTGTGTCGTGTCTTGTGGACACTACGGACGGGATAATTTCGGTGCATGTGTACTTGTGTGGATATTTCATTTCGGTGCGTAGAAAAAAGGCATTCACCCTCCTGACTCGAAAATCCCATAGAGCGAGTTTCGATACGCTCTTGCGGATTAAGCGAGTGATTAGGTTGAATACCAGGATACATCGCATTAAAATAATTTCCCATCTCCAGCACCCGAGGTAAGCCCACAAATTTCTTATAGGTACGGTCCTACTTTCGGTTATCGACATGCATCGATCGGCGGTGATCAGCTGAGCGTATGCCGAAAACGTCCGTCGATGCAAGTCAGATTGCCAATTTTAGGGGCAAAAACATCGAATTTTTAAATGTTAATAACTAATTAACGAAGCCCTGAACGCAATTTTTTCTCTCTTGATTTTCGACTTATTTTCGACCAAAGAACACGTCCTTAAAATATTGCCCACTAGTAGGTTTACACCCTGTATTCATTTAATAAAGAATGCCTCTAGTAGGAAGTTCACCAGTGAAGAACAATTATTGTTTGTTATTTACGTTACTTTTTCACTTCTAATTAATGATTTCCGTCAAAATGTACGCAACATAAATGTTCCTGTACACGGTATGCACGCATCGTAAGAGAAACGGGGCGCAAACCGCATGTCCGATAACAAATAACCTGCTATATGCAGAATATGTGTTTGTACAATACCGAGACGATCGCGTACATAAGCGCGTTTCGGCGTAATTGCGATTCTCGATATTGTTTTCGGTTGTGTTATTAGTTTGAATTCCAGCGACAACCGCCGGGTGGAACGGTAAATCGATACGATTCCGATAGTTAATCAGGTAAATTCCGATTATCACAACTGATAGTCGGCATCAAGATACAAGTTTGAAAAAGAAATTTCTCCAAGGTAAGATAAAGAATTATAACAGAAGAATGTTCTCTATTCGAGTGTCATGCAGGAATACGCCAAAAAAGAAAATACTTATCGAATAATCCCAATGAATATCACTTGATCTCAGAAGAAGCCACTCCAGGCATCGAGAATAGGATAAAGACAATCGAGTTTTGGCCAGAGAATCGTGACTCTCGAAAACACGGACAACCACCTCGAGCTCGGGACGTAACGGCGCAAATAATGTCTCTCGCTTCGTAATGCGAACAATAGCGCCAATCGTATAATAGAGAGAATAAAAAATGAGAGAAACGAGCCGTGTAACGCAAATCAGACACGGGAGCCATATGCTCGATTTCCGTGTGCGCTACATGCGGAAATGGAAACAACGCTAACGGGCGTACGATTAAAATCAGGTAGGTATAACCCCTATGTTTAATTTCCCACCCCTAGCTGCGAATCAAGGGTAATGTGGGACCGGATCGAGGACCGAAAACTTTCGTTTCCCACGAGAGAGACGCGCACCTGGAGACCGTGAACTCCTATCCACGGTATTGGAATATTGGCTCCGCGATCGAAACCACGCTTCTGGGAAACCGTCGTCCTGACGGAGGCGAAGGGACGCGAAGGATGTTACCACGCTGCCGGTGTCTATTAATGTCGCGGGCCTATTTCCTCCGGATATATCTTGTTGCCGTGCGAAAATTTAACTCCCCCAGGGGAATGGACATCGATCGATTCGTGTGTCCCAGAGAGTCGAAAGCTGCGGGCAGACGGAGAGCGAGTGTGGATCGAAGCGAGAAAGGAAAACAGTTCCTCCGCTTCCACCGTGGTAACAGGGTGGAAACGAGACGAAGAAAGAAAGGAGGGGCGTAAACGAACGGCTGGTTGGTTCGTTTATTAAAGTTTTCGAGCACGAACCCTTTCTGAACGGCAACCAGTTGAATACACGTAAAAATATTGAACATGATACCGCGGGGGATCAAGACGGTAGGGAAAATAAAGAGAGAAAAACACACCGGATAATAAACGAGAAGACGGAAACTCGGTCGTCCTGCTCCGCTTTTTATCCTGCCATTTTTCGTGTTCTTTCAACAAGTTTTCTCGTTCGGTATGCAACGTGGAACTTTGTCTAGGAAATGTAGGAAGCAAATAGAGGGACACGCTAAGGGAAGGTGTCTCGTTCTTGTTACGAACTGGTTCGACGCGCACCCCCGTGTTCTGTGTGCTCTCGCGCTCTGCTGCGTTGTTTACGAAAAACAGTGGACAAGTTATGTGCATATAACAGACGGGCATGAATTTCGAAATTTCCAAGTTTTCAACAAAGAATCCTCCGAAATTCGCGGAAAATACGACCAGGTACTCGAACTTCCCGGTCGTGAATAATCAGATTTTCGAGATAGTTATAGTTCCAAAACTGAAAACTTCATGGGACATATTTTCAACATCGCGTGTTCGAAATTGTTAGTAGCAATGACTTAATTATTCCATTAACGTTGAACTGAATTCTAAAAATACTCGAGAATTTGTATGCAATCTAGTCCAATAAATTTTTTTGTTAATGAATAACAATTCACGTAACTTTATTAGTTTCGACGCAACCGGTGAAATAGAATATCCGTCGTAAAACTGTGTTTTAATTCTCGCACGATACTGGAAGAAATCCTTTAATCTGCTTTTCCTTTTACTCAGCAAAGTCTTAGGAGGTAAGGGCAGAACAGAGAAAAAGAAGGAGCGGAGAGTATATTTTTAAGTGCCCGCAGCTGGAGTACGCGCCAAGATTAGATAACAAACCCTTCGCATTCTGTTTCATCTAAATCTTATGGACTCTCTCTTCAACTCGCTTTTTTGGCAGAATGTGTAAAAGCAATTCGGAGCAGAATTATTTTTCTACAATGGGAAAATGTTTTAAATCTCCTCGTTGAGAAAGTTTAATGACGAAAATCGGTGAAATTTTCGCAGTCGAACAATTCTCAACGATTTTTCAGATAAAAATCGTACTTTCGAAAATTCTATCGTACTCTTGCAATACCACTTTCACGTGCATAATTATATAACACAGTTTTAGTTTTTAAAATTATCATTGAAAATTATTAATTTTGAACGAAGTAAAATTGATTGTAATCGTAAGTATTTTACTGGTTAAGTATGTTACAACTTGGATGAGACTTAAATGAGATTATTAGATAAACAGGAAACGCATTAAAGGCAATATTCACCTCCTTAATTCTTTTAACAAGGAAAGGGTCCAAAGTGTTTCCTTCCTACATTGAGCCACTTTCACAAAATGGTAGCGTATTCTTCTTGGTATTTACTGCCTACTCAATATTTTAGCAATAGCAGTTAAAACTTATGTGTCCTTTTAATGCTACGCATTTACCTACTTAGACATGATATAAACTTAATGATGATGAACATTCCTTCTGAATATCGTAGAGAACTGCTATTTCATGGAATAATGGAACAAATCAGTCGATTTGTCTTAATAATCTCGTCTCCGAGAACTGTTCCAATGCTGACCTCGTCTCGACTACTAGACGGACGATAGCAATGTATTAGAGAGGATCAGCAAATTCGAGGCACGTTTCGTCCAATGGCCCCGATAAACACGTACGCTCCCTGAAGGCCGTGGATCAGAAAAGGAAAAAATCTGGACACGGACCGTCTACTTGCTGTACAACGCTCGATACACGAACGCCCATTAAACGAAGCCAGTCGCGTTCGACTGGAAGACAAACGCGTGCTGGCCAGGGGTAAAGTTCGCTAAGCACGTGGTGGCCAGATGCGCCCCCGTTGGTCCCAGGAATTACCGGGCCCAGATCCTCTCGTTCCGCCCCATTCCGCGCGCGTGCCCCCGCCATCGTACCGCATGCGTGTGCTCCGTTTACCGTTCGCATGAATAATCCATCGGGCCACCCGGTGCACGCTCCGCTTCGGCCTGCTCACCTTTTACAATGGGTTCTCGACACGTTCAGACTCGCTCGTCGAACGCCTCTGCCGAGGTACCGAAGCACACGTGGTTTTGCGCGTGGAATTCGTTAGTGAGATTTGTTAGACAACGACCACGTTAATAGTCGTAATATACTATGGCAGTTGAAATAGAATGGAGAAAAAGCGAAGGTTCCTTTAATTCTTAAGAAAGGGAAAAACGTTTTTTTATACGAAAAACATTGACTTATATGTATATATCGTTTTCAAGCCCATTGATTCAATTGATGAGTACAAGCCTGGTTAGATACAGTGATCGTTGCGACAGAGGTGGGTAGCGAAATTGGTAGGCGGAATTGAGAGGTACTTAGTCGATATCTGACGAAATTGACAGCACCGCGAAGGGTTTGTCACAGTGGCTCGTTTGCCTGATAATAGGATTTGATTTGCTGAGTCGAACTCGTGGATGTAGTTGTCCCCCAGAACCCTAACTATGGCTTGGGGATTTATGGTTTTGTGTGATGAATGCATTAAGGGGATTTATCAAAATAATCGGTATAATGCAACCCTAGACACCAGTCGCAGAAGAAATATAGAGAAACGAAATTAACGGCTGCAATTGGGGAACAATTTAAGTGGTGTCGGATAAAATTAACGCCGGTATTATAACGATACGTATTTCACCGTAATTATAATTATTCCCACACGTTCCAAAAATTAAATTCGCCATTAATTCGAAATTACTTTATCCGTGCAAACATGATTATAACGATTAAAAATTGAGTGACATGCCATTGATGATAAATCGATCGCCGAGTTCTCGTTGCAGACAAGCCAGAAATAATAAACTATAGCGAAGGTAAATGTGCGAGGAGGTGGCTCGTGTCGACGACACATGTTGCACAAGCAATACAGGCTTCTCGTAAAATCATCGAGCATCCTGGCGAAAATCCCGTGAAAATAACTCCGTAGTGAACCCTCGGCGTTTAAAGACACGAACGGTTAATTCGGAGTCGATTACACGTTAAATATTAATAAGCTTTCAAGAAGAACGTGATAAGAAAAGATTTAATTACATAACGGTGCCATTTGTTCCACTCTCTGCGAGTACACTGCATCGCCTGAGCCTCGTAAATTAATATTTTCCCTTATCTTAATTTTTAGTCATGTCTTACATACTCCCATGGATGGTAGATAGAAATTGCTTACTCACGAGGGAATTCTGTCCAATAACAGTTTCAAGTATCATTAATAATGAAGGACGCTGACAAAGGAAATACCATCGGTAAAGAAACAGGAAGGAATACAGAAGTAGCAGTCATTAAACATTTTACAGTTCCTAGCCCCCTTATTGCTATGATCCCTTCACCAATAGGAGGCAATCTATAAAGTTGGTCCCTTCGAAAGCGCTTCATGTATAATTCATTTGCCTGGTTCTTTCGACAACGCCTCCCACTTCTTTTTTCTCTCCTCGTCTATTCCAGTTACTTTTGATTAGCCTTTGTCGTGACAGTATCATAAATATCGACGCGTAGCCAGCGGAATCGTAATCATCGTTACGTATGACCAGGCGCAAAAATCGCCATGAAGTCGTAATTAGGTCGACGTTGAAGTTAATTAGTGTTCCGGCATTTAGCCATCTATTTCCTACGGCCTTTGTTTTCCCATCTCGCAATTTGTTCGCCTCGAATCCATTAGGCGATATGGAATCTACAAACACCGTTGGGCGTGTAGCCTTTTTCCTTTCGACCCTGTTCCTTTCAACCCTTTGGACACGCGAATCGAACCGCTCTCCTCGTTTGCAATCAGGTCAGAGACCGCACCGGAGAAGTTAAAGAGAATTATCGTTTAAGTATGCAAATTCGATGCTGGTAAAGGCTCGTATTAAAAAGCGCGTGATTTTTCATCGAGCTTATCGTTCTCGGACGCTGTGCTCAAATTCCCGACAATCTCCATGACGCCAAACAGAAAAATTGCTTCGTCGTGATTCATTTGCTGCTATCGTAAGCGGGTCACCGTGTCGTTGAATGATTAATCGAGGCTAACACTTTAATTTCACGAATTATCTATATTACACATCTGTTCAATCTGAAAATTATTTGTAAGAGATCTGCAGTAATAATTATAATAGAGTAAGTTTTCTGCGATAACTCTAATGTAACGGAACAAAATGTAACGAAATATTCACGAAACCACCTGGACGCAGAAGAGATCACCGTGAAAGAGACACCGAGCACGAAAGGATGGAACGTGCCGGTCCATCAGACTGTCCCTCGTGGCCAGACGGGCATGCGATCAAAAATCCTTGGTTCGTTCATCGTCAGTCACCCGGTGTGCGGCGCGAGACAATGGGACACACACTCTGCGCAACATGTGTTACCAGCCGTGCAAAGAGAGGGAAAGAGGCAAGCTAGTCACCGAAACTGGTATGCTGTGCATACGGTGTGCACGGAGGTGGCGAACAGGCGGTAAAAACCGAGGGACCAGCTGGGCCCGAGCTTCTGTACAAGGCCCATTGTCGGCTCACTCATTACAATCGTCCACGATGAAATTGCTGTTACGCAGCCAACCCTCTCGATACGAGCGCGCATCATAATGACCGAGAACGTCGATCGGCTCTGAATTAAAGAAAAGCGTACGATTCAGGGTAGCATATGTTTACCAGGAAGATTGGTTAGCGAGACACGTGAACGGGCGTCGAGCACGTGCATGCCACGGTGAAAGAGAGATCGCGTGATGAGGTGTCATCAGCCCTGGCGATGCTCGACCGGGTGAGGGCTAATGCCTCGGATTCACCGTCGCCCGACTACATCTCTCCGTCTCTCTATGGTATTTAACGCGTCGTCGCGATGTCGGCGACGCTTTCAACGAGAAAAACGGTGGCTCTCGGAACGGGGAAAATGTGAATGGAAAGTCCTGGCAATGAATCGCGGTACGAGAAATTCGAACGACATGGCGGGAATTAACGTCTGTTATATTACAATCAAATCCAAGTATTTAAATCTTGTAATAGTAACAATTACTATTTGCTATTATCAGAACGTGAACAAAGCAAGACACGAAACCCACGTATACACCATGTAAAGAACTAAATCACGGCATTACAAAATACGAAGTTGGGTGGAAAATCTAAATTGGAAGGCACGTACGAGAATGTACCTCGGAACGAGCCACCGTTTTCGTTTATAGCCTTAATGGAAGCCGGACGACCGGTAGCGGGTTTAAAATTATAATGAGTTGTTGTCCCCGCTGTATTGTAGTTTAATCGCGCGTCGTTAAGTCCGCTCATTTCTCTTGCCCTCGACGAAAATCCGTGTCCGAGCCACCTCACGTGGGGGAAATAAAAGTCGTCGTGCAAACGACGTGCAGTATCGAAATTTTTCCAGCCGTGCGCCAGAAGTGGATCGTTTTGAAACGGTTGAAAACGAACACGACCACTGACTGTCGACGTCGAGAGTACGGCTCGAAGATGCCAGCTGACTCCCGTTCTGACGGGGTGCGACGCGGAACGGTGCGAGGTGAAGCATTATCGGCGAGATTATTGCCCGAGTCGTGTCGATGAAATTGTACCGTTCACTCGAGCCGGTCGAGCACCACTCGTAAAGTACGGGATCGCGGCTGAACCCTCTCGCCCCTTTTGAACCCCTTTTTCCACTAGTTTTCGACAAACAAGATTCCCAAGGTATTGCATGGCTGATCGTGGCGACGTACTTGGAAAAATGCATTTAGTGTATCGACCGGATCCTCCAGACAGACGAATAAAGGAGAGGCGCTTAATGTAAACACGAAACGACGGGGTGGTAAAGGCTGAAGAGGCGTGGGCGTTTCATTAAAACCTCGGACATTCCTGGAACCGGTTGCCAAGAGGGAACTTGAATATAGGAAATTCGCGTAAAACTTGGCGCTTCAATGATGATTCCTAATTTACAGTTTCTCAATGGCGAGACGTACATGCCGTAACATGACATAACGAGGAAGATCGTTGATATGCTGCGTTGACTGAAGCTCAGAGTAGAACTCAGCGAGTCAGTGAACTCGATCATACGAAGGAGAGTGAATTTTTATTCGCTCCGAAAGCAGATTTCAATATCTACGTTTCAATTATAGAAAAGCCTCCAGACACGATGCTTGAGACACTGCTAACCGCATACAATATAATTTGCATTCAATACAATTTCAATGTGTCTACACCCCTTTTCTCTCCTCTCTATCGAGTCGTACAAAGCAGCCAACTGGTCGAGTCCACCCGATGTACAAGTTTCGCCGCGTATATGTAGAGCGTTTGAACGGCTCTGGCGATCATAACAATCGACAAATCGGTTGCAGCTTAAGCGCAAGCCTAACGAACCCTGACAACAGGAACGACGTTCACTTCTCGCCCGGTGCGACTGGTTTGGTTCTTCGCGTTGTCACACGCGGCAGTGCGTGCGACGATGTGAGGTAGAAAGAAAAGAGGGAACGAGAACGGAGAGGAAAAAAGGGCAGGTGAGAAATGTTATACGCGGCCGTACGCCATACGTGGGTGAGCCAACGCTCGATTAATCCCAACGCAGCGCTACACCTTTGCCAGTTATTACGGTTAAATTGCACCCTGGCTGGATGTAATAGCATACAGCGGTGCAGGAGACTGGAAAGCGACAGGGGTGCTGCTGTTGCGTGTCTCGTCGCCTGGACAGATACGAACCGAAGCAATCCTCTTCTACCACGGCAGTGAACCCCGCCGCTCGGGCAACAATTACAACTAATATTCCCAGCGAATTATTATTTCACGGCTTTCCGTTAGAGAGACCACCGCGACGCTATCGTGCGTGGACAGTTTTACAAAGGGGGAGAAACCGCGACGGCACTCAATCAATAATCGTAATTGGTACCGTCGTCCCTGTGGAAAATACCATTGAATGTACGTTAATTTTCCGATCGGTCGTCGGTCTAATTGGAAGTATCGCGACCGGAACTATTCAGAAATGGTTCAAGTGTAAATGGAAGCCATCCGATTTTATTTTCAAAAGAATTCCAGCAAAACCACTGGCCGAGACCGCGAGCATCGACGAGGCGAAGATCCGAAGCTTATCATTCCGCGGGATGTTATCACGGATCCTGTATCGACTTTTCCTTAACGCGCGAGTATACACGCTTCCTCTCTCCGGGGTGGCTTCGTGTCCAGTGAGCGCGGACAGCACAATGTGCCAGCAGGATCGCCCACATGAGAGAGAGCTCTCGATAATTCAACGGGACAGGGCGAAAAAAATCAATAGTACAACCACCCCGATGGGGGGTCCCCTAACTCTAACCGCGCATACAACACATATAGACTCCGCAGCCACGAATGCTTTTTCTACCTCGTATACTTAATGAGCAGGACAACCTATTTGCGCACGGTTTAACGCTCGACTATGCGACCAGCTTTAGGTCAAGCAATCTTACGTTGGCATTTTCTGTTTTTCACTCTTCTTGATCGTGGACGAAGAAAGATGAATTGCCTTCAAACATCGATGTGAAATATTTATTATTGAATAGTTTAGTAGTCGAATAACGTAAATGTCAACCTCGATTTCAGAAAATCCTTTCAACCAATCGTCGAGCACAGCGTTGACAAAGAAAACAGTAACCATAACAATGGTGGAAAACTGTAAAGGATCGACTCAACGACACTGTCAAAGGACTTTCCACCAAATTTCCGAGGTAAACGCGCTACAAGAGTCTTTACAGGAGCACGAGGAACGAATATCGAGCGACAGGATCGACCGAACGTAGGAGAGACACGAGCCTGTTCCTTTCCATCCGACGAAAGGCTCAAAGGAATTCCGTTACAACTTGTTTCACACAAGGAAAGCGGAATCGCGAGATTTCGCGTCAAAGGACATTATTTCCCGCCGCGAAGGAGAAAGAAAGATGGAAAATGGGATAAGAGGCCTCGAACGCTTTTTAGCCCTGCTTGTACGGAGATTCAGAGGCTGCGACAGAAGAAAAAAAGAAAACGCAAAACGGAAGCATTTTCTGTGCGTGACGCGCATGCAAAGGAGTGCGTTATCGATTCGTGAAAGTGAGAGTAACCGAGCGACGAGTTTAGGATGTATATTTTTTGTCCCTTTTCTGCTCTTATTCTTCCCGAAAGCCAAGCTCAACGGGATGAATCTCGTTAACTATTTCGAGGGTGAGCGGACCTAAAATAAGGACGGTCTCCAAGGACGCTTCAGAGGGTTCTCTGTGAACAACCCCTGGAGACTGGGGTTAAGGGAGAAAAACACGGGGAACGTGGGCCGGCGATCGATTTTCCCGAAGGTTTTTCATCGGCAATCGTCCTAGACGCATTGTCCGCCGTTTTTCCCCCATCCTCCCAATCGACATCAGCGGGTCGTTACGGCTACAGCTACGGCCACGAAATGATTTTAATCTTGGTACAACCTACATCTGTCACGTCGGCAGGCGCGTACATATTACCAGCGTTAATAATTTAAAATCCACCGAAACGGACCGGTTATACCGGGAATTACCAATTCTGGATATTATTTTAACGTAAAAGGCCCGGTTCGTTCGACGCTCGATAAATCGATTCTCAAACGTTTCGATATCTCCATTGATTGGGCGAATAATTGAAAAGCTAGTTGGATTGCGCGTCAATAACGTACGGAATTATATTCGCAGATCACGAAACTGTTAGGGCAGAGAATGTATTTCGAAATAAAGAAAAGGAACAAAACCTTGATTCGCCGCACTGTGTATACCTGCGCGGTGTTACGTTTGACAAATACGCTGTATGCTCGCTGTGTACGCTGTAAGGGGTAAACACGGAGGTGAAAACGAGAGTAGGGTGATAACGTGCACGCGCAAAGAGGAAAACGGAAATTGCATGCGAAACGTTCGCCAAAAGTTCTTTTTCTCTCCGCCCCTATAAAAACAATTACTACGAAAATATTCGTTGCCATGAATTGTGTTATCTTAAACAATTATCAGACTCTATCGAGCGATAAGAATAGAGAGCGTGCCAATATACCGTGATTACCTCAGGTGCGACTTGTTAACAAAGACAACGATACACGCACCTTTATTAACAACTACGCGTAACTGCTGCAGAGAAGTAGTACAGGTGCATTATTCAATTCTTTCGGATCGTATTATTAAATTATACGTACATAAATTATACATACATACATCGGTGAGAGTCGGTGAGTCATGCAAGTGGGACAATTACCTTCCTCCTTTAATGCATAACAAATACATATGCTAAATTTAAAAAAAAAGCACACGAACAGGGTACATAATATAAATGGATTAATGTACTTTCTCTTAGGTCATAATTTCATTTGCAAATTTCATATGCGATGCTACACGCCTCTCATTTATGGAAATGAAGATTAAATTTACATTTCTGAAATGGAATGAAATAACACTGGAATATGAATATCATCGGTTAAAAGTATGATACCACATGAACTTGTTTGTCTCTATTTATGGCGTACTGATATAATCAGATTAGTCTCGCTAAGATCCGACACAACTGTACTTGTTAGCATAACATTCTAAACATATTCAAGATCAGCTTTCCGAAAACTCATCAACGCGAGGGACAGAAAAAAAGAGGAGAGATGTAGTTCAACCTCGAAACTCCGTTTTATTTGTGAATGAGACAAGCAACTATACCGTGCGCATCGAATTGCCAGCTTCCGGGATGCGAATGTCGCGGTAACCGAGTCGATGAAGTCTCCAAGGGTATAAAAGACCTTCGGCAGAAAGGAAAACTCTAGGCCACGTTCAACCCTCCCGCCCTCTAAACCGCGACTACTCTCGACGGATAAACTGGCACGAACCCAATGGAAGCGTTTGCACGAATCGCGGACCGGAGGTGCTACGTAGCTTAGATTTACACACAGTTCCGTCTAGCTGGCACGACGACCATAAATAAGCCGAGGAACAACAAAAATTGCGTTTATAACGAACCACGTTGAAATACGATGCTCGCATCTCGAAAAGTTCTGAAACGCAAGAAACTCGGCGTGCTTCCGCAAATATCCAGCTGCATTTGCGGAAATAGAGACACGAGTTCGTGGGGTAAAACTCGTTTCCGGTATCACGGTCTCGGTGGGCTTATAAAATCAACTTAAATTCATGATAGAATTTAAAATTGTCCGTAGTTGATGAATAAAGCCAATTTGTTAACTTCACTTCTATAATGCATGCGGTAAAAGAAAATCAGCATTCTCGGAATTGCTCGGAAAGGGAAATAAAGTACGTGCTTTCCTGATTTTTGAAAGTTAGCATAATTACTCGCTGGCGACAATGGACGACAGGAAAAGATCCCCCTTAATGGGTCGCGTTTCAGCGCTAAAAGGCGTTGCTCTGTGGAAAGCAGTGTTTTGCATTTAAAACACGCTCGAAGGAGACGGGAAACGCGGAAAGGGTGTATTTCGAGTAATTCGTAATAAAAAAATTCTTCCCAGCCATTCTGGTTCTCGTTTTTTATCTAAAAACTTCCAAAGCCGGTGCATGTTACGAGGCGGGAAATAGAGACGCTAGCAAGAAGAAAGATTTTTAAGTGCCTCGGAACAATCTCAAAATGTCCACCTTCGACACCGTGTTTCATGTCCTCGTGAAAACACATTGTCGCGCCTAATTAATGTAATCACCTACCTCGTAAAAGCATGTAACGAGGGAGCCAGGTTCCTTGCTCGGAGGCCACGATTAAGAATTTATACGACACCACTTTCATACCATTTCCGCTTGCAAAGTTTCATCTAATTTTTCCGGTTCCAATCACTTTCTAATAATTACGCTGCTAAAGAGTTATGATCATGACGAATTTCTCTTTATACATTTATACACTAATACGTGAATGATTACGTTCCGGTACTTTTAACTTTATAACACTGTTTTTGATGTAAACCCATCAGCAACACCCGGCACAGATTCGTCTTGTCGTATTTAAAGATACTTTGACGCACATGGTTTCGTATCTCTTAAATGTCACCAGTGGGCGGAGGTCGCTAAGTGTCCCCGGGATAAAAATGGTTTTCGGCACCTACTTTTGATACATTAACGTTTCTTATACCTTCCTCTTCGTATCGTTTGAAAACGACCGCGTTACGTTTGTTTTCTAAGGGATTTCCTAAATGTACGCCGCTGTCTGTACGATGCAACATAATGCATCGACTGTTCGATGAATTCGAAAGATAAAACGACCACTCAAGCGAATATTTTATCGCGTTGCATCCAAAGATGCTTAAACACACGCGTGTGCCAGTTTCCTCGTTTGTTTGATAAAACGAGGGAAAATGATAATGAAAAATTAAAAAAAGATATCCCTCTGTAAATTTCTGACGATGGTAAAGCTACGTGAAATCCTCTATTGTCAGAAATATACTATAGTTGAAGCGACCTTAATCTCAAACAGTGGCAAAACAGTAATTATTCCGAGATGGAAAATGCTGCTCGCATCGTCGTACTCGTTCGTACGTACTTTTATTAACGATTCATATAGTTTTGTTATTCGTAGTTTCGGCAATTTAATAAATAAAACTTGATACGTCGCCCATAAGTATTTGATAACATGGTTCAAAAGCCGGAAATATACAGCAATTTTTGCAATTACTAGATAATGCGACTTAGCTTTTATTCCATGCCATATTGCTCGACCGTATTGACGTATTCTTTTCAACAATGTTATCGAACGTGAACGATAACGGTCAATCCACGTTGCGAAGTGGGCGCGCGCGGTGAAAGCTTTCGCGATCGCAATAATGCGCGCGTGCCATTGACGCCACGCCATGCCACGCAACGACAAATTTATAATTAAAAAGAACTTCATGGCAACGACAGTAAACGCATTACGTCCGGCTAATAATTCCTACGATTGTACGCGAAGTTCCTAGTACGTAGGGCAACAGAATTGAATATTATCGAAGTTAATCGTGTTTATAACGGTACGTGCAAGTGTACATGAACAATTGTTATGAAATAAACCGAGGAAGACTCATTTGTTTATATAATTGCTTTCTCGTATACTTTCGTCGTTCTCTTTTCCACGGTTCGCTTATACCGTCGCGTTCATTGACGACAATGCACGACAATCGGAATGGAAAACAGTCACGATCGAACAAGCCCGTTCGATTGGAGAAAAGTTACTGGGTTAAAACTAGATGCGTGGGAGTTGAAACTATTGAAACTTGACCGTGGCGTAATTATCGTTTTGCACGATTCTATCCCGAATGTTTTACGGCAGCTTTCGCCCAGCGACAGAGCTCTTGCATACGTGACAGAAACTCGTTTACGAAATATTATGAAGCCATTGAAGGAAAATAAAAGTGTTTGAAATTACTTGTAGCGTACTGTCGAAAAACGTCAAACGTTCAATTTTCGTCTGGTTTGCACAAAAATGGATATGCTGTTTGTGTCGCCTATCGTTATACAAAAAAAGTCAATTTTTATCATTTTTATAGTCTCTGCAGTAATAGTGATGAATGATAATTTAAAAATAAAATCTGAGTATAATACGTAATCAAATGTAAGTAAGTATAATCAATAAATTACAAAAATCAATAAAATTTCAATCATAAAATTGTAAATAATGATGAAGTTCAACAATTTTCATCGTATCGTTGATTATTAATTAGAAACCGACTTGTTTTGATATCTCTGTTTACAGTTCATCCCCCTAGTATATTTTCCGTATCACAAATATCAATAATCGAATGAAAAAATCATATGAACGAACTAATACAGAAACTTAAAAGATGACTGTAATCTATTAAAACCAGAAATTGCTCTGAACATTAAGAAATTAGTAACAATGTGCGAGTAAAGGTCAATGGCGTTCGTTTGTTTATATGGTATGCACCCTCAATAGATATATCTCGCTACTCCGTTAACGGGGCAGGTCTTTGAATTGGCGAAAAAATTCAAATACTTCTTGTCCACGTACCTGTTTCACTGCAAGGTCCCACGGCGTTCTTCAAGTAATCCGCGTGCAGAGGTATTATTCAATTAATCGTCCAGCACATTTTAACACACGCCGGGACACACTGTGCGCAGCTAGATTAATTGCTTTCTCGTATACTTTCGTCGTTCTCTTTTCCACGGTTCGCTTATACCGTCGCGTTCATTGACGACAATGCACGACAATCGGAATGGAAAACAGTCACGATCGAACAAGCCCGTTCGATTGGAGAAAAGTTACTGGGTTAAAACTAGATGCGTGGGAGTTGAAACTATTGAAACTTGACCGTGGCGTAATTATCGTTTTGCACGATTCTATCCCGAATGTTTTACGGCAGCTTTCGCCCAGCGACAGAGCTCTTGCATACGTGACAGAAACTCGTTTACGAAATATTATGAAGCCATTGAAGGAAAATAAAAGTGTTTGAAATTACTTGTAGCGTACTGTCGAAAAACGTCAAACGTTCAATTTTCGTCTGGTTTGCACAAAAATGGATATGCTGTTTGTGTCGCCTATCGTTATACAAAAAAAGTCAATTTTTATCATTTTTATAGTCTCTGCAGTAATAGTGATGAATGATAATTTAAAAATAAAATCTGAGTATAATACGTAATCAAATGTAAGTAAGTATAATCAATAAATTACAAAAATCAATAAAATTTCAATCATAAAATTGTAAATAATGATGAAGTTCAACAATTTTCATCGTATCGTTGATTATTAATTAGAAACCGACTTGTTTTGATATCTCTGTTTACAGTTCATCCCCCTAGTATATTTTCCGTATCACAAATATCAATAATCGAATGAAAAAATCATATGAACGAACTAATACAGAAACTTAAAAGATGACTGTAATCTATTAAAACCAGAAATTGCTCTGAACATTAAGAAATTAGTAACAATGTGCGAGTAAAGGTCAATGGCGTTCGTTTGTTTATATGGTATGCACCCTCAATAGATATATCTCGCTACTCCGTTAACGGGGCAGGTCTTTGAATTGGCGAAAAAATTCAAATACTTCTTGTCCACGTACCTGTTTCACTGCAAGGTCCCACGGCGTTCTTCAAGTAATCCGCGTGCAGAGGTATTATTCAATTAATCGTCCAGCACATTTTAACACACGCCGGGACACACTGTGCGCAGCTAGAGTCAACGAATGCACCACGAGCAGACTGACAGTTGCCACGGGTTGTTCATTATTGAAAAATCTGCCCCGCACACTGCTCTTGCGCACAGCCGGTACGATACTACCGACTTCCTCCCCACTACCAGTCAACGTCATTTGTACCAACCTCCATTCTTTTCAGGTCACTTCTGTATTTCCGTATCGAAATATGCTGGAACTCTAATCTCATATTAAAAAACTCAATATTTTGCGAGAATTAACGCTCGCGAAATTACATATAACGCAGAACTCTGATTTAAGCATTGATTTTTAAATCTAATACTGAGTAGTCCTATGCAACATCACCCAGACTCTTATTATTACAATAGAAATTATATCCACTGATATCCATAACCCTCCTTAATTTCACTGCATAACTTTTCTTCCCTTTTCGTATTGTTAAAAACAGAATAATTATTTACTATAGACATGTAAATATATGGATTATGCAATACTACAATTTTTAGATTGCTTTATTAATTAATATGTAGCTTGAAAATATTGAGGATCTCCGAAATGTTGCGAATTGTTCTGACATTTTAACAATGAATGTTTGTAAAAACAATCCTGGCATGATCCTGGCAATCGTGAAATCCGAAATGAATGATGCAGTAATACCGTCTAGTAAGTGAACAGTCTGTGGAAACAGACAACCTCACGGAGGTTGGCTGAATTTTCGCAAAGTGAATTTCACTTGAACATTAGATATTATTTGCCTTGTCTTACCTTTGGGTGATGAAAGATTCGCGTTATAGATAATTCGCGCATCCTAACGTGGACTATTTCAGAGTACATTATTTCGTGTTATTTGCTATTCCTTAGAAAAATATACAGCGCTTCACAAAAATAAGATATCATGGCGGTACCTACTACCGGTGTGGGTAAGTATTTTATGTCTGTTTTACGAGCTAACGATGAGAAAAACGAGTAGACCTCGCACTTAGTAAATACAATACAATTAAAGTTAAAAAACTATCTATAAAATAAATTTCATTGTTCAAATTACATCCCCAAAAATTTGGTAAAGCATAAGAGCAGACGTACAATGTTATAATAAGCTATCATGCACAGTAAACGTGTTTAAAGCTAATCAATGTTTCGTTTAACCTTATGAACTTGCAGTCATTATTTTGATTTCCTCATACACGCAAATTTAAACACACTTAATAAGAGATTATAAGTGCATTAATAGAAACAAATTGCACGTACCCAAAATCACAGGCTCATAACCTGTACTTATTTCAGCTTTTTAAATTAATACTTGTTGTTATTAGTACTAGTATTACAAATGATAATATTAATTTTATACTTTTAGTTGTGCCTCGAAACTTTCGTTTACTAGAGGAATTAGAACAAGGACAAAAAGGTGTAGGTGATGGTACAATCAGTTGGGGTTTGGAAAACGATGATGACATGACTCTTACACATTGGACTGGAATGATAATTGGACCACCTAGAGTAATTTACTCTTGATATTATTTCTAATTGACTAATTCTGCATATAATATGAAAATGAAAATTTAGCGCACTATCCACATTATTTATGATCTTTTAAATATTCTTAGAACAATATCAATTAAATCTATTATTGCATAGAATATACAATATTCTCATAATTTTCTAGACACCATATGAAAATAGGATGTATAGTTTGAAAATTGACTGTGGCCAGAGATACCCAGACGATGCTCCCAATGTAAGATTTTTAAGCAGGATTAATATGAATTGTATCAACAGTACTACTGGTGCAGTAAGTATTCACTCTTGTTTTCTTTAAATTTTAACACATGCAAGTAAATAATTGATTTATATTAAATTGTATAGGTTGATAACCGCAGTGTGCCAGTGCTTGCAAAATGGCAACGAGAGTACACAATTAAGACAGTTCTTCAAGAACTTCGCCGTTTAATGACACTGAAGGAAAATATGAAATTGTCTCAGCCTCCGGAAGGTACAACCTTTTAGCCTAACCACATATAAACACAACACCTCTTCCTTCCTGCGGTAGCACGGGGCAAGATTCAATGAAGGTACCAAATAATATTAAGTGGGTGCCGAGTAAAGACATATGCTAAGAAATAACATCTGTATAAAAAAAGAAAAAACGAAGGTGATGATAACTATAAAAGTTGAATCAGTGTTTTCAATTTTCAACAGATATTTACTTACAAAATTCATGAACAATTTATGACTTATGGTTTCGTGAGCTTAGAGCAGATTTCCTATGTAGGTAAAATTATTCTATTAATTTTAATATTTTATTTTAAAGATATGCAAGCACATGTAATGTACGAAAATGCTGTTTCAGCTTTTTAAGTTAATATAATCTAAAACAAAAGTCATATTTTGATTCTTAAAACTGGAAACACAGACTGTGTAATAAAAGTAATAATCAGTAAGAACAACTTATGCCTTCAAAGTTTTTTAAACGAAAAAAAAAAAAGATAATGCCTGAATAAGAATTAGCTAAACGTTTCAATTTGTGCATAAGTGCCATTTCATGCTTTGCGGAGGTGTCTCAGTAACTATTATTATAGACAATTCTAAATTTTAATAATTTATATTTCCGTGTGCTCATTTTTACCAAGCCTTTATTTACTTTTCTCTGTTAGTTGTTATTAAAATTTTAGCAAATAGCAGGTTGTTGAGATCGACATTTGATGTAATAATGTGCCTTTTTGTGCAAGTAGCATAAAAGTGAGCATGTATTGAGCGTATTTGGTTGAGACATCATCCAAGAACGGCCTCTTATTCTATATAAACAAAAAAAAAGAAAGTGGAAAAGTGTTTCTCAATTGATAAACAAGTTACGTTACAATGGGATCATATGAAGTACTAATTTGATTTATAATAATTAATATGGTTTATTGTTGCATTAATGGATACATCAATGTATGAAGCGTTAGATTAAAAATGTTTAATTTTCCATTCCACTATTTATACATTAGGAATATATGCTAGTTTCTTTCGTCATAGTGCAAATATACATGTACTGTTTACTCTTTGATCCAAGCTTCATAATTGATGTATTGTTAAAATCATACTTAATTTTTAATATACATCCAAAGTACCGTAATTAGCTTTCCAACCATCATAGGGAATCAGGTTTGTAATGGTAGCGTAATTCTGTTATGGATTGCTACAAACTATGTCGTTCCCATATAATTGTATACAGAGCGGAAAAATGATTTTCCATAACTATGTTACATTTTAGAAAACGAAATATAGTCATAAATTATTTCAAACATATTATAATTTTTTAAAATTTTGTCATCCAAATTGTAGCAATGTCTATCCCTACTTTTAAAGTAAATCCAAACCAAAGTATAAGATTCTTAATGCAAGTTCACATTTATTGTGTAATAATTATGAAATTTCTCAACTACCTGAAACATTATACATACCTCTTCATCAGCTTCGCACTATAAATAATGTAATAGTGTAATTAAAAATCATGCTAATAAAGATAAAAATTGATTACTCCGTGTCGATCAACTTGAGTTTAAAAAGAATGAACCAATTTCTTTGGGAATGAGTCTTAAACTTTACTTTTATTCCTTATGATAGTTGCATTCGGGGATTTTTTTTTACTAAAGAAGCGAGTATTCAGTTAAATAAGTTCAACGATTTATTTAAATGAGACGACATCATTGGTTGTAGTTATATGTACAAGGCGATTGACGTGTTAAGTAAAACGTCTATCAGTTGCGTGCAATTCTGCTTCTTTTTAAATGCCGCAATACTCAAACAAGGTATAAAACTACATTCAGATTCTGGAACCTAACAACGTCGAATCGTTTTAATTTGAGCTAATGTAGCTTTATATGCAACAGGTTTTACTGCTTCTTGTATTTTGGAGTGTAAAGTAATTTAGTGGATTTCACAGTCGTCCACTTGTGGTACTTCCACCAATACAATAGCGCTGTTAACGTCATACCAATAGCCATAATCTGTGAATGAACGAGAATCGCATTAAAATTAAATGTGTAGTAACTCACAATTCTCTGTATTTACAAAATGCTACCTTAATAGTTAATCTCTTTCTTTCGTCAAATTCACTGTTTGATGTCCACATAAGAAATTCCACAACATCTTTTGCTATTTGGGAAGCAGATGCCGGAGTGCCATCTTCAAATTCTAGTACCTCATCGTAGATAATCTAAAACATTATATTAGAATTGATAATCTAAAACGTTATACAAAATTGGCTTTGGTATAGATTGATCGATATCTATGTACTTGAAATAACTGCTTTGACTTACTTGCGGCATACCAAGAAAGCCACCGGCGAAATAAGGATTGAAATATTGACCTTCTCTCAGCGGCATACCAGCTGGTGGGTCACAATACCCAGTTAACAATGAAAACACATAATTCTGGAACGTAAAATATTCAGATAAAAAATAATCAATTTATTCGTAAATTTACTGAAAGTTCACATAAAAATAACAACTTACTTCCCCATTATGTGTTCCATTAATAATGAAGGATAAATCTGGTGGGTAGGAACCATTATTTGCTGCTCTGGCGGCTTCTTCATTCGGATATGGAGATGGTAAATTATCAGATAATTTACCAGGCCGCATAAAGTATTCTCCTAAATCATTAGGACCATCTTTCACCTAAATTAATATCATTTTCTCTTTACAGATTTATTAACGTTATTACGATTTCATTTTGTAAATTATGTAATGTGTGTCAAGAGAAATACCAGAATTTCTTCTGCAAGTGCTTTAACTTCGGCTTCAGTATGTGTAACGCCCACAAGCTGACGATAAGCTATATATTGTAAACTATGGCACGCTGCACATACATTCTTATATACCTCAAAACCACGTCGAAGGCTAAATAAAGAAAAATAATGCGTAAATTATACTTTTTTCGATAAAGTTTGTTACAGTTCTAATTACCTCCTGTGATCGAGCGAGCTCAGCATTCCATAAAAACCCCATTTTTGGTTTGGTGCATGTGCTACTAGATCGTCAGCTTTTACAGAACGATCCAAAGCATAAATTAGTGCACTAATACCACCTGCTGTTACTCCCAAACATGCCAGCAGCTATAATTATTTATCAATTATTCGTTGTAATTATTTACATTCTCGAAGAATGCTTTATATAACACATATAAGTAGCACACCGTTACGTGTAATTTAAGTACTATAGAGCATTATTAAAAATAACTGAAACTTACTATGAATATGATTTACAGTCATATATATAATGAATTTAAACTTTATTGGTTGTGCATTAGGAATAGGAGTGGGGTGGGAGACATCTTCAATTGATTATAGAAACACACATACCACTTTTCTACCCCTAGACCACTGATTGGTAGTAGAAAAATTATGCACCTGCTAAATTGAAATTCAAACATCAGATAAATCATTTTCAACCTGTAATAGAATGTTCTTATTTTAAAAGCCAATTGACTGAATAACAATCATCTTGTACTATTGAAGTAAAAAAGATATTTCAAGACAAAAGACATTGAGCAATTTATTCTACATTAATTTCATTAACATGTTCTGCAATTCATTATGTAAGACAAACAATCGTTGAAATAATCTAAGACAATACATTTTGACATAAATTTCATCTTTCAAACTACCCACACAGTTTTTAAATCTGTTTTGGCCATGGCAGCATCACAATTTTCTATGCTGTTAAGTATTACATAACATGAAATAAAGTCTCTTCCAAATTCTGTTGATTTTATTATTCGGATGTAAGTCGTATCTAATTGGAATCGACGAAGCAAGATACAACGCGGAGCTAAAATACCTCCGAAAAAAAAATGTCATAGCAGCCGACAAGACGTGTAGATTGCCAGGAGGTTCATTTCGACTTCGATACATTGAAATCATAAGAATAACATCCCGATAAACAGTGATATTTCCGAAGCAGACAAACTAATTTATCTAAAGGTGAGTTATATTTTTAAATTACATACCTGATTGAATAATGTGCCATAATTCGATTTTAAAAGACCAGATTTACAAACCCGACCCAATGAAGCCGCCATGTTAGATAAAGGTACAATGTGCAAGGATTGTTAGTCAATGAAATGTCTGTAAAAAAGTGATGTACATACCAATAAGATGGCATTGTATTGTTTAAATTTTTCTATCATTACGTACAAATCCTTACATGTTCATAAATCCTTCGACACACGGAACCGAAATCAAAATGTACTTACACAACTTTTTATTAATCTTAGGGCGACTTAGATCAAGAATACCAATGTTGCAAGACTAACTTTCAAACGACTGGATGTCTGTATACTTGATCCCAAAGATTCTTGAGGGGCTAACTTCACGGTCCTAATCATTATATGTATGGAAAACATGGGATAAACAGGGATAGCAAATGCTCTTAAGAATAAGCAACGACTCTGAATACCGACCACAGATAGGCTTTTAAAATCTATATTCTTATTTGAAGTGAATAATGAAAAAAAACATTGCACTTTTCAATAAGCATTAGAATTAGCGTTATTAGCGTGAATTGTTTGTCAACACATGGTATAATGGTTTTATAGAACAGATACTATTTTACGACACGTTATTATATTTCTCTTTACCATAGCTTCTGCTTTTCTATCTATTTTCGACTTTATTGCAATTTAAAAATTTACAAGCCATTTGCAAATTGGTAAGGGTCGCATGCGCGTGATGCTCAATTTCTGTTGGTAGACTTGGGAGTTCGCTGTCGTACATTGGTGTCAGTTCAGTGTCAGCTGGTCGTTTCGTCAGATGGTATCGTGAATCCTGTAATATCACATCGATCATCGTGCCGAAGAAAGCCATTCAAGATGAGCGGGGGAATGCCAGAATTGGGTTCGAAGATTAGTTTAATATCGAAGGCAGATATTCGTTACGAGGGCCGACTCTTTACTGTTGATCCTCAAGAATGCACGATTGCTCTGGCTAATGGTGAGTCTCACAAATCAAGATGGACACCGAAATTAGTTTTGCCGCTGCTACGTTTGCCAGTTATGTTGTTCCAATACCGGCCAGTCTTAACTGTCGACTATCCTCATATTTTTGTTTCGTATGTTTCGTCTCAATATAATTTACGAATATTTTATCATTCCTACGTACTTATTTTATTCGAAAATGCGTTCGAAGTATAGTTGATAGTTGATCCATCCGGTAAAGCTTTGATACAAAACAACCGGGGTCACTCGTCACCTACAACTGGTGATCTGTATAGAGTTCGTTAATACGAATTGTAATTTTCGAAATTATTTAGATCATTGGATTTACTTTTTGTTCTGACAAATACATTAAATATCTACTTAATATTCCTAAGTTTGTGATAATGTTAGACGCAATAGAATGAAAGAACTGTGTCAGACATTATTTAAATTAACACTTATTTCTGTTCACTTTTCAAAGTATTAAAATACCCTATATAAAAAATTCTGTTCAACATTACATGTATACGGCATTCTTTTTAATATGAATATTATTTTATTTGCGTTCCTCAAATTGCTTTAAATGAGAATAAAATAAGCAGAATTTGAAATATGGAAATTGTAGTTGAGTGAGGAACATTTCCAATAATAATATAACTGTATATTGCCTGTTCAAAGTTAGATAATGTGAAATCCGTTTCTTGTATTCATCATTCCCGACCATGTTTGTGTTTATGTCTTATGTCCTTCTTTTTTCAGGCATATCTCAAAGCCTATTGAAATAAATCGTTGTAATTCAATTTCTTGATATCAGTTTCAATTTTCATTTAAATCTATGTTATTAAATTAGATAATATCTATATTATTTTATATATTGTTTTAATTAATAATTTAAGTCATAAAAATATTTATCTTGTAAATATAATTATTGTATAAAACTTTTTTCTTCCTTTCGTGATGTAGTACGTTCTTTCGGAACTGAGGATAGAGAAACGCAACTTCCTGTGGTATACAAAAACTTAATTATTGTTTAAGTTCCACTTTTGTATATTAAAATTAAAGATATAATATATAATATTAACGACATCAATTTCAAGTTGAATAACAAACCACATAATTTAGAATCACCTGCTTTATGATTGCTAAATAATTTGGTTATTTATAGATGACGGTGCAACCGTCTATGAGCCAGCAATCATACCAGCCACAACCTAGTTATGCTCATCCAATGATGGGTCCGATGGGCGGCCAATATGGGACGCCCTATGGCATGACAATGGGTACCATGGGACCGGTAATGGGCATGCCAACTTCTGCTAGAGATCCGCGTGCACCAATGAATAAACAGCCAAGTGAGTTGAGCTTGGGCTCTGCAGAACCCAATGCCATCTCTATCCCAAACTCACTACCGACGGCCAATGTCGACCCATTACCAAAAGACCAATCTTTGGAAGATGGTAAACTGTTTTTGCTATGAACTATCCCTTGCCAATGGCATGTTTGCTTCTTCCTCTTTGGTAATGCTTGCTGATTCCGCTTATAAGAAAATTAAAAGTTTTTTTATTAATTACTTATGTAATGCACTGATAACACATTTAAGAAAACTTTTAATCCTTTTCTTTTCTCAATTGCTTAATTATTCCTTGTTTACGTAAATGCAGTAATATGAACGTACATCAAGCTTTTTCTAATATCTATTATTATTTTATGCTTGCTTATTAATTTACAATTGTTGAATAATTTTAGCACTTTCTATCTCATATTAATATTTTTATATGCACTTATTCGTTTATATATTTTTAGACAAAAGGCTTATGCAATGAAATATTTTTATTGCGTTATCGTAATTTGCTTCTGTAATGTTAAATTTGTTATTAAGCTTTTATATTTAAATTAATCTTATATGCATCGTGCTGTTATACTGATTTTAAGATTTATTTGTATTAGTATCGTATATCTGAGTTCTATTTTGAAGCTGATGTGTTAAGTAAATGCAAATAATTATTCGATAATTAATATTTAAATTTGATATCTTCATGTGTATGATGATCTTCTTAATTTGCGTTTTTTATTAATTGAACGATTAGCTTGTGTTATAAATCCATGCTCATTGTTTTCAATAATTTTTTTATTAGTTTGTGCATGAAAATTCTTTTATTTCGCATTTATATTCTAAGACTTTATTCTGAACGTGCACTTGGATTTCATTTAAATAGAACTGAAAGCATTCTGCATTCGCAAGTAACATAATAGCAAGAACAGTTGAAATTTCATGTAGAAATTTTTTTCTCAGATTCGTTTTTTATGCAATGTATAATCAATGTAGTCGTACATTTCATTTAATGCTAGAATGAAGAATTTAACGCAAATCTATTACATATTCTACATGTTATATTAGATATTTAAATAAGTATCTAAATTATTGACCTTGACATTGCTGTACATAATATTCGAGTGCAATACGAACGTCTGTTTACTATACCACTTGTAGGTGTGTTAGATCTTATTAGCGGAGGTTCACGATCAACGACGCCGACATCGTCTTTATTAACTAGAAAAAGCCCAACTATGGATCAAGGTATTCAAGTAGGACATCAGCAGCAACAGCAGCAGCAGCAAGGTGGTAATGTCGGCAAGCTTGGCGAAAAGACTAATATGAGAACTATCCAACCTGCTCGGCGCGATCATGATAGGTACATATTTCATATTTACGAAAATATAAGAATATCTTTTATTATTCCAGAGTGAAATTTAATTTAACGTTTGTTTTGCAACTTTTAATTTAGACGTTCTCCCTTCCCGCATAGTGGTAATAAACCTGGAGGACCTGTGTCGCAGTATAATGAGGGAAAACGTGATCCGATGAAACAAGATGGTCAATTGCAAGGTCAAGGTAATCATTCGCAAAGCAACCGAGGGAATCGCGGCGGCTGGATAAATCGTGGAAATATGCGACCTAGGGGAAGGGGAGGCCGAGGCGGTTTCAGGAACCCGCCTGGTAATACAGGTGCCAAGCCGAAGAATACGCTGAAATTTGATAATGACTATGATTTCGAGCAAGCCAATACCGAGTTCGAGGAACTGAGGTACGTACTTAACTCTTTCTTATAAATAGATTACAGCATGGCCGTGCCGGATTCATTTCATGTATATTTGAAATGACGAATGTGGATGCCATGCAAAAGAAACGTTATGCGTTTTTAAAGCGACATGTCACACGTACATGCTCTGTTTACGCAACGCATCGACACTTCAAAGATTTAATCGTACGTTGAATCACGTGTTTCATATTATAATTTTAGATCTCAGTTAGCGAAAACGAAGATTGATGCTGGTGCTGATAACGAAAAGAAGGACGATAGTGGTAATGAGACTGGAGCAGGCGAAGGTGAACCCGAGGAGGAGCCTGAGATAGTTCATTACGATAAGTCTAAATCGTTCTTCGACAATATCAGCTGTGAAGCTGTCGAAAGGAGTAAAGGGTGAGTCGATGAATTGAAAATTCGATTATTTAACAAAACCCTGATGATGGAAACGCGGTTTATAAATCATTCGATATATTTTTGTATAGACGGTTCCAGCGTACAGACTGGAGGACTGAGCGCAAGTTGAACTCTGAAACGTTCGGTGTAGCGTCTACAAGACGCGGTGGTTTTCGTGCTCGCGGTTATTACAATCGTGGAATGGGAGGCATGTATCGAGGTGGTGGTGGTGCTGGTGGTTCTGGTTTCCGAGGTGGTTACAAAGGACCGAGAGGTGGTAATCGTAAACCCGGCAATCAGCAGCAACAGACAAATCCTGGAAGCCAACCTCGCACGACCAACGAACAATCCGCTACTCAATCGCAACAGAATAGTCGCGTCGTATCTTATTGAATGGAACGTCGTGCTGCTATGTATAAGTATTCACTTTAGATTAAGATTTTTACGATACGCGGTCTTCCCTTATGTAGTAATAAGATTCAGAGCACGTTTGCGTAAAAATCTTAATCTAGTCTATTCAAGTTTGATAGGAGATCGATGGTTTGTAGAAGAAAGAATATTGGTAAGAAAAATGATATGAAAGGATCAGAAGTTCTTTGACAGAACTTCATTGTGAATTTTTTTGTATATCAAATGAAAACGTGGGACACTAATCCATACTTTACAAATCCTGCGTTTAGAATTTTGTGGACAAATAAATACGAATCATTGTGATCGGTAGAGTTAATTTTGAAAAATCTCGATATTTAGAGATATGTCCTACGAATTAAAGAATCATGGAATGCTTATGAATGTAACTAAGTACAATATACACTGGACAGTAGAATATTTGCAAGCGAAACTTGTGCGAAGTGGCAAGTTTGAAATTTTTAGTTACACAGTTTTGAATACTACTAATTAGCTCGGCAAGCATGCAACTGTATGATTAAGAGAGGAATCTCAAAGAAATTTTTGTAAAATGAGAAAATAGCATGAGTCGATTTTAAGAAAGATTGTATAAAGAAAGAAAAGTGACTACGTAATTATAATATTTCGTGTTGCATGAGTTATGGATCCTTTCAAACGAGGCACATGAAACGCTAAATGTTTTTTATAGCTTCTTGCGAATAAAAGTAAAATCGAAAAAAAATTTAGCAAGGGGAAACAATGGAACATGCGTAAATCGCAGAATAGTAATAGGACAATATGTTATGATTATTTCGAACAGTCAAAACTTTATTTATTTGAGATGATGACCGTGTATATGAATTATGAGATAATTATTTTACTCACGTGTTTGCCAGGAGGTTTTGATTTTTCGAACAGGAACTTTGAATCGTTCCTTAGAAACGGGAAAGGGAAAAATACAAAAAAAAGATATTGATTTCGTATGATTAAATGAGATACACTTGTGCGAAGCCGAATCGTACATCGACCGTATTGACTATTAGTTTTTGAAATATTGAACGTGGTATGCTAGCGGAGGTGAAAATGGAATAGTGCGCGTGCCTTCTTGTAGTTCGACTGCGTTTAATAGCTTGCAATTTTCGATGAAATACTTTGATGTACGAGGACGCTGTGTGCTGATCGCGAGAGTAAAACTCTAGAAAATCATGATAATGTCCTTAAAGATGTAAGACGCGAAAATAAGAAGAATAGGTATATTATTTGCGACTGTTATTTTCTTATGGCTCACATGGAGTCCCATGCGTATACAGATATATACAGAACATGAGATTTAGTTATATATAAGTCAAAGGAACCTCCATAAGCTATCAGTAAAGTTGCGAAGTAAGGTAAAACTACAAAAAAAAATAAAAAAAAAGTATAAAGCATATATGAGTAAAGATAAGTAAACTATAGGAAGAAATATGGGGGAAAGAAAAAAAGGATATAACTTTTAAGTTTTATGCATTGTACGTGTAAAGAAATGCACGGTATATGCGGTTTTCCGGATGATAAGTTTTTGTTTTGTACAGCAGATATTGTGATTTCCAATTGCTGAATAATACTGAAGTAATAAAATAACGTTTGTTGTACTCTTTAAGCCCACCAATTACTTCGAGAGATATTTGTTCAGAAAATATTTGTCAATTATGGTTGTGTTTTTCGTACGGGTGAAAGAATAATTGTTCGGCATCAAACGAAAATAATTGTAAATCGTCATTATTCAACACACAGAGAGAAATAAAAAGAGACTCAATCGTATAAGAAAAACATTGCATGATTATTGTCAACAATTAGTCTTAAGCGCTAGAGCCTTCTTTCGTGTACAAAACATCATTGTGTATACGCGTGCATTATCTATATAAATACTTAACATTGTATTAATTTGTCTATACAAAGTATCAAATAGGACGTGTAGCTTGAGACCACCCTCTCTCAATTGTTTTCAGGCCATCGAATCAGGTCCGATTTAATCTCTCATCATTTTCGTAACAACCGTCCATTCGCGAATAGCCGTGTACATCGCGCGGCGCGATGTTTTCATATGAAACGACGTCGAACCGACGAGGAAACGAAGCAGTTCCAATGTTCAGGATTTCTTGAAGAATGCGGAAGATCATGCTCAACGATGTTCCTCCGTTACTTCATCAAGCGCAACTCATCAGACCCGTTCGCGTGTTGTCGCAGACCTCTCTTATCGGACGACCTCTCGTCGTCACTTTCGTTTCGACCAGCGTGAAATTGTTCTTGTATGTGCGCCGCAACGTTCGCGGATTTGGTACGCAAACCTCGTAAGGAGTCCGACCATTTTCGACTACCCATATACTACCGGACTGTCCAATCCTTAGGATTGACATTAGACCCTGAGCCACCACATACGGACTGCAAATAAATATACGCGATAAGAAATAAATTGCCGTATTTATTTCGGTTGAGATAGTTTAAGAATGAGTACTCACGTTTGTATCGATAGTTGTTCAAGGTTTTTAACGAAATCAGCTTTCATCACTCGGGAAAGTAATTTATTTGGACTGTCCACTGTCAGTGCGGTCTCCGTTAATCCGGGACACAGTGTTATCACGCGAATGCCGGACGTCTCGTACTGATAAGTGCTCTAGCGTAGATTTATATAGAAATTCTTGTTAGATCTTTTAGTACTAATTTTTGTATATTTTGTAAGGTGATGGTAACGCTCGATTTTAATTTATGTACATGTAAGTTTTTAAATGGTTTGTAGTACAATTTATATTATTGAATATCTTACCGCGAGGGATTGCGATAGACCAATGATCGCATGTTTGGTAGCTGTGTAAACCGGAAGTTGTGCGGTGGTTCTGATGTCTATATGTTGACTGACGTTCACCAAAGTTCCTCCGTGTCCTAGTTGATCTCTGCTCAAGTACTTCACAGCCAATAACGCGGTACAGACCATTCCTCCCTAACATATCGATCACGAGAATACAATGATTTTCATTCTAAATAAAACAAATTAAAAAAGAAACGACATATGATTTATTCGTGTACACTTACGATGTTAACTGCTATCTCTTTTTCCCACCGTCGTTCGTCCAAAATGCCAGCGTTATTTATAACGATATCGATATCGTTCATTAATCTGACTGCCTCTTCGAAAGCCGCTACAAAATGTTAATATAAAGATTAATACACATTAATAAAGTTAGTAGTAAGTAAAATACACTCTTTACGGATGGCAAATGCCCGACTTTTTTATGCAATCAAAATGTTTATATTATTATATTATATTGACTTTGAACGAGCGTCTCGAACGTTATCAATTATTTCACGGAGGGGTCCAGCGTTTTAGGAACTTTTGTAAAAATTCTTTATCAAATCGTTATCATTTTCTCAATGCTCACCAGTCATCTGTTCAGGGTTGGAGACGTCAGCGTGAATAAAATGCACCTTCTTCTCTCCGCAAGACTTTTCTACGCTCAGTTCCACGCGTTTCCCTGTTTCCGCATCGACGTCCAATATAGTAATCCTCTGAAAGTAATAAAGTAAGCGGTGATATGATGACGTAGATTTGTGAAACGTACGAGAATGCAATACTTACGTTTGCACCGTGTTTCAGAAAATGGTTCATGAACGCGTTTCCTAAACCTGAAGCCCCACCGGTGATAAGGACATTCTTTCCGGAAACGAGTCCGTTTATTGCCTCTATCTCCTTCGCCTTTTCCGATCCAGAAGAACGTCTGCGTTTGTTATGTCTGTTTTCTGTGAAATTTTATTCAATTGAAGTGCAATTTAAAAAATAACACATTACTGAAAGAAGCAACATCTAATTATACGAGTATTTTCGTGGAACAGAATATTTATTCAATTTTTCACTGTGTAATAAGAACGACTTACCCATGTTTCTCAGTAAGTAGAATTAGACAGTAGAAACAGACAAGCGTGACAGCGTTTGCAAGAGAGAGCTAGCGTGTCTCGGCGCACTGAAGTTGGACTGGACTTTGCGGATGGTATTTATACAAGCAAAGCGTCGCGGTCGTTTCTACAAACGCGGCGCGTTTCGAATTTTTATCGTCAAGGGAACATTGTGGATGCTGGCTGGACAAGGGGAATCACACATTCTGCCCCCCGTCTCGCCGATCCTGCCTCCGTCGGTCGATCTCGAACACCCGATAACGCCTCTAATTAACCCTCCCCACTGATACTAATTAATTCAGTCGCTCGTATCGCTCGAAAGATGCTCTCGAACGCAGAGGCGGCGTCTGCCCTCGAGATAAACGTAATTAAACTGCGCTTCTATGACGTCAGCCTTATCGAGAAATTCGCGACTTACCCGGATCTACATGCGCAGCTTTAAGTGCGCCAGATGACCAGATATCGCTCGGAGATGAATGCTAATGAGCGACGCTGTGATAATCTCCAATTAGATTCAACGAAATGTGTTATTTAGTGAATTAGACACAAAATTTTATTTAACTTTTTTTAATACATTCATCTTTATGCGTGGTTTTCCCGGTCAATTCTGAAACAAACGCATTTGTTTTTCTTCGTTTCCTGGTGCGCAAACGAATTCACGGAATCTGAAGCAAAGATTTTCTGTACGTAACGTCGTGTGACATCAATGCTTGATTAGCTAACGACATTACATGATTCAAGCCCTGGGTAAGTGCAACAGCAGTGCAACGACCGCAAAGAAAAATGTCGCGACCTATCGTTATCACATTTTCATATCTTCGGAAATCAGTGTTTCTCGCGAACTCAGATACGAATAGGAAACAAGAAAATCGAGTCGCCTCACTCCTTCCCTTGACTCATTCCTCTTGAACTTTGACGGAGCACCGATGAAGGTTGATTGGAGTGAATCTTAGCGCGTGGTTAGTTCAATATTTTTTATTTGGTAGAAGATAAAGGAATTGATTAAATTCTGCAAAGTAGCTTTTTCTCATCTTGTTTGTGTAAAGAGAACGATTCAAGAGGAATGATACGTGTGTACGTGTACATGCTTCGTTTCTTGAATCTGACAATCTCTTTGATGTCTCTTACCATCGCTTTAATTTAATGTTCTATCGATCAGCGGAAATTCAGACTACTTTCATTGTTAGATTTATCGTGCGCTTTGACGGATAGGTTCGCGAGAAGTCTTGGCAGTGTCGTGTGGCGTGAGGCGTCGACGTACGCGCAGCTCGTGCTTTGCGATTCCTTATCGGTGGAAAAATGCATTTAATGCGTCCGTCTCATTCGAGTTCACGATAAGTTCACGATAAGTTCGCAATGAAACCACCCGTTTTAACAAGCGCGTCTTAAATCCGGTGAAAGTCGGTTCGTTATGAACTTTACCCCGCGTGACAAGCTGGAAACAATGCGTGTGTACAGATTTTTGCTTTATTCGTATTGTCCTTTTCTTTCAACGTTTTCTTTAGCCCTCCTCAACATTAAACTTTCTCTAATTTTTTATCTCTGTACGTTGCTCATAATTCTATACTTAATAATTAGTGATTGTGTTTTAAGAATGTCACTGACTAAAAATTTATGAGCGAGACAGGAAATAAAGAATGAAAATTCCTGCACAATTTCAATTGCGTTTGATTATAAACATTTTCGAAAATGGCTAAATATCGATAAAAGTAATTAGATATTTAATCCATTTCACGAAGACGCTTTGCACTGATAGCAAAAAAAAAATGTACTTTATATCTTTTCTCGAGAGATAAAGTGTAAAATAATAAAAATGAGATATAGTTTGTTTTCTTCTTAATAATCATACATTATGTACC
>NW_017133085.1:9806-11712 GCF_001652005.2 Ceratina calcarata | reverse complement strand
GTGTGACATCAATGCTTGATTAGCTAACGACATTACATGATTCAAGCCCTGGGTAAGTGCAACAGCAGTGCAACGACCGCAAAGAAAAATGTCGCGACCTATCGTTATCACATTTTCATATCTTCGGAAATCAGTGTTTCTCGCGAACTCAGATACGAATAGGAAACAAGAAAATCGAGTCGCCTCACTCCTTCCCTTGACTCATTCCTCTTGAACTTTGACGGAGCACCGATGAAGGTTGATTGGAGTGAATCTTAGCGCGTGGTTAGTTCAATATTTTTTATTTGGTAGAAGATAAAGGAATTGATTAAATTCTGCAAAGTAGCTTTTTCTCATCTTGTTTGTGTAAAGAGAACGATTCAAGAGGAATGATACGTGTGTACGTGTACATGCTTCGTTTCTTGAATCTGACAATCTCTTTGATGTCTCTTACCATCGCTTTAATTTAATGTTCTATCGATCAGCGGAAATTCAGACTACTTTCATTGTTAGATTTATCGTGCGCTTTGACGGATAGGTTCGCGAGAAGTCTTGGCAGTGTCGTGTGGCGTGAGGCGTCGACGTACGCGCAGCTCGTGCTTTGCGATTCCTTATCGGTGGAAAAATGCATTTAATGCGTCCGTCTCATTCGAGTTCACGATAAGTTCACGATAAGTTCGCAATGAAACCACCCGTTTTAACAAGCGCGTCTTAAATCCGGTGAAAGTCGGTTCGTTATGAACTTTACCCCGCGTGACAAGCTGGAAACAATGCGTGTGTACAGATTTTTGCTTTATTCGTATTGTCCTTTTCTTTCAACGTTTTCTTTAGCCCTCCTCAACATTAAACTTTCTCTAATTTTTTATCTCTGTACGTTGCTCATAATTCTATACTTAATAATTAGTGATTGTGTTTTAAGAATGTCACTGACTAAAAATTTATGAGCGAGACAGGAAATAAAGAATGAAAATTCCTGCACAATTTCAATTGCGTTTGATTATAAACATTTTCGAAAATGGCTAAATATCGATAAAAGTAATTAGATATTTAATCCATTTCACGAAGACGCTTTGCACTGATAGCAAAAAAAAAATGTACTTTATATCTTTTCTCGAGAGATAAAGTGTAAAATAATAAAAATGAGATATAGTTTGTTTTCTTCTTAATAATCATACATTATGTACCGTTTATAATTTGATTCTATAATCTGACTCAGTTGATATAATAAATTGAAGATTTATTCGAACAACCACGTAAAGAATAGAATAGCAACCTGCAACGCGCAAATCTCTAGGCGATAGATATTTTTTCTTTTCGCTTGTCGTTTACAATGTTTCACTTGACCTTTTCATAGATGCTAAGCGTGGATGTTGCTGGGTTATCATTCAGTTGGCCTGGTTATAAACTTTTGTGCGCTTACTACGCTGTTTTACGACTAGTTATCTAAAAACATAATATGACTACGTGTAACTACATGAGCCTTTACAAAGACAAATAACGAGGAGGCATGTAAAAAAAGAATAAATCGTCTTTTCTTGCTCAGTTTTTGATAAAAGATGGGAATCAAAGTTCAAGTGATTCGTGATTTGTTGGGTAATCGAGTCTCTAGTGGTCCCTGATATGGCACTGCCATAACTCTCTCGGGGTCCAAAAACATTTTTTGCTCCCGCGAACGCTTAATCTCCGTGGGTATTTAAATGCCACAAGATATTCGTTAACACATTTTAAGATGTTGTAATTAAAACACAACATTTTATGTTCTCTTCGTCTTTTTTTAAATATAAGAGATAGTTATTGATTCACTTTTATCAAGAAATTGATTCATAGTATTTTGCGCAATTAAATATTTTAGATTGCAATTAACTAGAATACTAACTATTGTTTCAACGAGACTTTGTTATCCGGAAAGTAGTACTGATTCACATAT
>NW_017133085.1:2574-7758 GCF_001652005.2 Ceratina calcarata | reverse complement strand
GTTTATCTCAGAGAGTTTGAGGATTTGATGGCTCAGTTTTCTATTCATCTTCTCCTCGTACTTTAAGCAAAATTTTTAGATTGTTCTCTGGTTCGTTAGAAACCGATTCTATTACATCAGCAGCATGTCCACGAAATGAAATTTATCATATTGATTAAATTCATTCTTACGGCTGTGTTGGCAGACTGCGGAGCGTCTGTTGAACATCCTCAGGCTTAACAAAGTTAAAAACAGTGTTTTCGAGTTCTGTAAGCAAGTTGGTCGTCGTGACACCTGGGCACATGACAAGAACGCGAACTCCGGTGTTATCGTAGTGAGTCTAAAGTGACAAGTACAATGTCATGACAATATTTCCAAAAAGAAAAATCAATAAATCAATCTTTGGGATTAATTGCACTTCGTCGGTAGTATGTTTACCTGTAGACATCGACTGAATGCCATAACGTCCCATTTACTGGAACAGTACACCGGGATAATCGGGAAGAGTTGGAAACCGACGATCGACGAAATGTTCACAATAGTTCCACCTTTGCCGCCTTTGTGTTTGCCCATGAGTTCCATGGCGAGCAACGAGCCCTGGATTAGACCAGTCTAAAATTCAAATAATTAATTGATTGATCATTTCGTTCGATTCGTTTACGTAATATTTAATTTCACAATAAATGAGATATGAATAGTTGAGTCATTCTCATGTTGCAAATATCGTTACCTATAATTAACAATTTTAATGTACTTGACTTTTTTTAAATGCTGTTTTTGTAGAGGCATTAAGATGTGTCTTACTCGTTTGTTTGGTGTCAAGGTGCGAGGACATCACTTCTTGAGCAAACGTATCATTGATATTATTACATGTATTATCGTTATATAATGAGAGTTTAAAATTGAGATCAATTTGCTAAAGTCTTGTATTATATCCTTCTTATATAAATGAGAATATAAGGATTAAAATGGATGACTTTTTGCGTTTATTATATTGCAAATATACTTACAACGTTGATATTAACAGTTTGCTGCCACTTGGTGTCGTTACATATACCAGCATTGTTAATAACAATGTCCAGACCGTTCAACGCGTTCCAGACCTTCTTGAATGCTTCTATAAAATTGAGAAAAAATAAAATCAAACTATGTTTTATTTCTTCCAATTCACATTGACTGTTTATTCGCTATAAACAAAAGTGACGTGCCCGTCAATTGTTGTACGTTGCTGACGTCGCAGGGACAGAATATTGCTTTTCCCTTGCCGAATTCTTTTTCCAAATTCGCTGCCGTCGTTTGTCCAGGGGAACTGGCCAAATCAAGAATAGCGACAGCCTAACAGATTAAATAATGTCAACATTTCTGAAACTATAATCACGATATCCATAATATTGCAAATATAAATTTACCTTCGCTCCATTTTGCAACAGTTTCTGAGCATAATCGAAACCGAGCCCGCTGGCTCCTCCGGTGATCAAAGCAGTCTTGTTCTTAATATTGTTCATGATCTAAATTTAAATTCAATTGAAAATAAAGAAAAAAAACGAGATGAAGAACATGGAATGCTCAAGTGTTATTTGTCAAATTAAATTGAGGCCAAATGGAAATTGTTATTAAAAAAGAGATGTTATTATGCTATTAGAAATTATGTTATTAGAAAAGAAAATTGGGAATATAGAGCGAAACATGAATACAGGAATACATTGAAACACTTACCAAGCTTCTTGTAGAGTACGGCTTGGATTTTAAAGCGGACGATGCGTACAGCGGCGTTTGTAACGAAGAAGTAAATCTCTCCTTGTCGTCGGGCCAATATTAAGGGACCTCGGTATCTGTGTTTGACGGGTGTTGAATACCGTGATTCATACACAGACATGCGCGAGCATACCCACACATTCAAATAGACGTGATAAGCTGTTTTAGTTTTTAAACCAGCTGTAAAAATTAATTTCGCGATAAAAGTTCGCCACGTGTACATGCCTACGTACGTGTACAATTCGATAAAGGTAAATAACATCACGGTGGATACAAATTAATTGCAAACAATTTATTATATTTGTCCTTATACTTTTTGCCTTTTTCATAAATAAAATTAATTTTACATTACATTGAACATTATACTGCTGTTTAATAGAATATTACATATTTTTTTTTTTAATATAATTATATATTAATAGTTGTTGAACATTTCTTATATACGTGGATTAATCTAAGGAAACACTGAAAGTTTAGTTGGTAACTTGAAATTGAAAACTTGTGTAAGCGTATCAATACTTTGAATATTTCTCGTATATATGTCTCTTGGACATTAAATGAATAAACAAGTTACCAGTATGTGTTATTAGTATTTATTACATAATTTAGTATTAGTAGTTGAATTGAATTAGCAGTTAGTGGATAGTATCGTCAAAAACCAAAGTTCCTCTCTGGTTTTATGTAACGCTTATATAGGAACCTTGAGGGTAGTGTAACTAGGTATCTCGATCGCAAAAGGGGGTTGATTATTCTCGATGACGAGAATTGCCCCATTCTGTCCCTTCTCGATAAGCTCGATGATAGCACTTGCTACGATCTCCGGCCTGTTATCAACACATTAATCAAAATTGAAAAATGAAAAAAGGCTAAATTAAAGCTATTTTTAAAATGTTGAACCATGCTTCAAAATCTTTTGAACTTTTACAGATATCAAGTATCAACAACTGTGACAAGTTGGATTTACGTAATACAGAATTATAATGATTGATATTCTCAACTGTCTATAAAATAAATTGTCGATTCTCTTAAATCAATTTGCGAATGCATTTAGGCGAAATAGTGTTTTGAAATCCGTAATTTACTAATTTCATAAATGAATGCTTCTTACGGCTGTTTTTGCATGTTCTGCATTGCATTTGCTGCAGTTTCCTCGTCGAGAAGATCCATGGCGTGCTCTTTGGTGGACATAAATCTGGCGGCCATGGCCGTGGTCGTCAAACCAGGACAAATCGTCAACATGCGGATACCGGTTTTCTCGTAATAATGCTTTTCCGTGCATAAAACAATTTGTTTCGTTAAAATGACAAACGTGACAAGGCGACATAATGAACACAATATTTTCCATTCACAAGCGAGGAATCTTAACGCTACATGTATGTACCTTGCGTTCATTTACATTTGTTTTGTAGATATGCAAATGTAATAATTTACATCGGCGTCTGCATAGGACAGACTCATATTAATTATACCGATTGGAACAATGAAGGAAAACAAACGTATCAGTGTTTGTTTCCTCCACAAATTTTCCGATATTTTTCTTCTCCAGTGGTAGAATAATTATTGTCGGATTCATTTTACCTTCAATGATTGAGTGAATCCCACGATAGCGTACTGCGTCCCGCCATAAATCGGTGCTATGGGGATGCCTTCGAGGCCAGCCACGGAGGACATGTTGACGATGGTACCACCGGTACCGCCCTTGTACTTTCCCATAGTATGCAATCCCAAAATCGTTCCATGAACGATGCCTTTCTACCAAAACGAAAAAAGACGTTTTGAGCATCAAACTCCAGTTAATCTTTCTGAATATATAAAAGAAAAAACATGAGCATAATGAAAAAGAAAATGAACAGCATTTTTGATTAGAGTTATATTAGGAATAAAATTATTTCGCAGTATTTGGAGATAGGATAAAGTCACTAATAATTAACTTACGTAATTAACATCGACCATAATCTCCCAATCCGCGTCGTCCATGATGCCGGCAATGTTTACCAGAATATCTAAACTCTCGTACGTGTCGATAACTTTTTTGAACGACTCTGTGTGCGTGCATTACTTGTATTAAGATCAACGTGTTGGCGTTATATTGACGCGCGATAAAGTATAAACAGTTGATACAAGATTTTTCTTGTCACATTATGCTATGATTACTTTACTACGCTATTCTTGGAAATGTGATATTTTGATAAGTAGAATAAATACTATTTTTCCTCCTGACATCTTTAAGCTACTACTAATCCAGTACAAATAAGGATAAAGAGTTATTTGTGAAGGTAAAGATTACTTTTTAATAGTTGCACGTAAACAATACGTCACGTAATCGTCAGAACACTGTCCAACTTCGTTAGGAATACCAAGATCATAAATTTTGTTTATAGATACTTACCTTTAAGCTGTTCGCTTTTCGCTACGTCGCAGGGGATAAAAATTGCACGCTCCTTTCCGAATTCATTATTCAAATCTGCAGCTGCGCTCTCACCGCCTGAATCACTCAAATCCAAAAGAGCCACCGCCTGAAATAGATGTGTAAATATTCCTCGTTTCCGTTTATTTTCCTCGTTTCCAGTACGAGGATTTTGCTTAATGTTCTTAAAATCGCTAGTACCATTGTTGATATCCTTCTTTCCCCTTATTTTTGACGAAAATTACCTTTGCTCCATTTCGCAAGAGTTTCCGAGCGGTGCAAAAACCAATTCCGTTCGCCCCTCCGGTGACGATCGCGATCTTACCCTCGATGTTCATCATCGACCGAACCGTGAAAAACAAAGAAAGGGCACTCTTCTTATTTGCTATCAGTAAACAGTTATATAGTACGTATAATTGTAAGACTGCCGGTGGTTTCCGCGCGGTGCTCGCGCGATACCTGGCGATGCTAATATATTGTGTATGGGGATCTCGGTGATCGCGTTCGGTTTGCCGGTGACCGAGATTGAAACACGAGAAATCGAGAATCAATCGTAAAGGGATTGAATGTCTTTACGCTGATATATCCGTCTGTTCGACGTAGTACGCGACCGCGGGTAAACAGGATCGAATTTACGCCGATCCGGGGAGAAAAATTCGGCACGAGGTTGGCTCGTACGCGTCCGCGTTTATTTCTGTCACTCCATGATTTATCAAATTACCGCGTCGCGTTTCAGTTATTGCCACCGAGTTTCCTTGGCCAGGATAAGAATCTCAAGCAGGATTCACGTACATTCTCGCTGGCAAGAATGCTTCTTGAAAGACAGTCATGAAAATCAAATGTGATTAAAGAATAATATGGCTTTGATATTATGGAATGAAGAACGATTTATAATACTTTTTTTAATGTTTTGACGCAATTGAAATATTCCGTAAAATAGATGAAGTTTAAGAGGTATGTATTTAAGGATGTGTAGGCTATATTCTTAAACAATGCTAGCATGTTGAATTTGTTATTATAGATTCCTATTACTATTAAAAAGC
>NW_017133085.1:0-383 GCF_001652005.2 Ceratina calcarata | reverse complement strand
GCCAATCACTCTTTAAAGAGTTGGAAAGAAATTGCATAGGGCCTTTTTTGGGCTTTAGAAGTTCATCTACATACAAATGCAATAAGATAAACGATTGTGCATAGGTACGTGAATCTGTGAAGCATAGTGATTGTTGCAAATCACTGGATGCGAGATTTCTCCTCAACCAGTGAAAAATGATACTAATCAGTGCTGTAATGTAGAAATTGATTAACTTGGCAATATGTAATCTGTTGTAACTGTGTGTTTTCATTATCTCAGAAAATTCTGCAGCTTTTCCTGTGGTATTTATGATATCCACTTACAGATAAGAACACCAGACTCAATAATTGAAACAATTTTTTTATTAACATTTCTATATGAGGACTGTGTACACATGATGT
>NW_017133084.1:0-463 GCF_001652005.2 Ceratina calcarata | reverse complement strand
AGCACCGACGAACACCACGAGCGCACGGCGTCCGCGGAAGCAGGTTCTCGTTCCCCGCGTGGACTTTTAGAGTGTGTTTTGTCTCGTTAGCCGAAAGTGGACCCTCGTGCCTCAGCTCGTTCGCTGCTGCTGTGGTATTTCGCGTTCATCGCCAGACATCGTGTCTATTACCCATATAATATCTCTCATTCTATTTTGCAAGCTTTATGTGAATAAAATACATCGTTTGTGGTTTGTTTATAAGCCCCGTGTAGTACACATTACCTCCTTGTCGGACAGCAAATCACGACATTGATACCTCCACGCGCAGCAAAAAGCAAAGAACCGAATGTGCTACGGCGTTGCTCGTACATTATAAGAGTGAACAAAGGTGACAGAGAAAATGCATCTATATTCGCAAAATGCGATTCTTTTGTTTATACACAGCTCTAACACGAAGTGGACGAGATAAGAAGTGTCAAAT
>NW_017133083.1:0-463 GCF_001652005.2 Ceratina calcarata | reverse complement strand
CCGCCGCCGCCGTCGTCGTCAGTGTCAATACGCGGCAGAGAATCGAACGTCGGATCCTCGTCGTCGTCGTCATCGTCGTCGACTCCGATCGTTCGCGGAGGATCGAACCAAGTAGTTCGCGTAGGTAATGTTCTTCAAGTCGTACCCACGTCGCTGGACTGGAGCGGACAGCCTTCCGCCTCCGACCAGTCCGCCGGAGGATTGATGTACCCCGCGACAGTCCCTCAACCTTCACCCGCCGCCGCCGTCGTCGTCTCATCTCATGTTCCTCTGTCCGTGCCCGTTCCAGTACCACCCGTACCCATGCCCGCCGTCGTGCCAACTATACCATCGTCGTCGTCGTCGTTGTCCTCGACGACCCCCGCCGGTTCCTGTTCTCTCTCTCCGATGCCTTTGTCGGTTCCTATTCCTGTTCCTGTTCCTGTACCTGTACCTGGCCCCACCTCAGCGGCGGCGGCGGCGG
>NW_017133082.1:0-463 GCF_001652005.2 Ceratina calcarata | reverse complement strand
TTAAATCTAGCCACCATTTTCTAGTCTCTCCCTTTGTATTTCTTGCCTTTTCATTTTTTAAATATTCCAGCCTCTGTTCTTTTCTAGTTGTTTTGTATCTTGGATTGTATCTACTGACTTTTATTCTTTCGTATTGCTTTTGTAACTTTATATTTGAATCCCTCTGCACTGTCGTTTCTACTAATCTATTACCTTCATTTCTTCATTGATTTAATTCTGCACTGTCTATCTCTTTCTGATTGTAATATCTCTCTCTTGTTTCCTCCCACTTCGATTTTACCCTTCCATCTTGTTATTCGTTCTTGTCGATTCCTTTCCAGCATTATAACGATGATATTTAATTTTGTTACAAGATCCAAGCTGTTTTTGATCATGTTTCTGATAATATGATGTATAATGATATTTACCAAACGTGTTCTTATTTTTTGTTCATATTTAAGGATGTATAGTCAATCCCAAAAGT
>NW_017133081.1:0-464 GCF_001652005.2 Ceratina calcarata | reverse complement strand
CTTCTGGATGGATAAGAGAGACTTTGCCGAGTTTTTTACTAGATACGAAGCATTTAAAAGAAATAGGTCACATGATTGGGTACCTCTAGGCCGAAAGCAATGAGAAAAGATGAAGAGTCTAACGTTCGGAAATCGATTCGTGCATGCAAAGAATTTGAAACGGTACCATGCAACCTTGCTCTCCGATCTAATCTCGTAACCGAAATTAGGAAACGATTGGCATGGAAATCTTCCTAGAGAATTGTAAAAGCAATTCGTACCGATTGGCTCACCGCTTTACATAACAATCTATTTTCATGTTATCGCGTATTCGATATCATTTTATCGTCTGATATGCGTTCGATGAAACCTATCGTCTGTTTTTCGTTGTACCTCAATAAGATATGTTTAATTCGTGAACAATCTCTCGAGCGACTATTTCAGTTTAACATACTTTACACATACAACAACGACAAATCTGATAT
>NW_017133080.1:0-464 GCF_001652005.2 Ceratina calcarata | reverse complement strand
TCTATATGATATCTCTGTATCATACGACGTACATTAAAAATTAATACAATTTAGAATGTATCAACTGTATTTAAAAGGAGACCTGGTTCCTTGAAAGCCGTATAAATTTCAAGAATCCGATCAGGTGATCAATCTGATTGATACATTCGTTCGAATGTACAATCTAGATGGGATTCGGATGTACAGATTATGAATAGGTCGTACTGAATCAGATTCATGACTTACGCGAAACGTGATCATTCCAATTCCTATACCGATCACGGACCCGCCAGAGAACACGAGAGTTGCTAACAGAATTTTGAAGAAGACGCTATTGGCACCGGCCAATTCTAATCCTAAGCAAAATCCGACGACGAACTTGTGAGAAGCGACTGCTCCGACCAGTAGAAAGACCTGAAACCATGGAATGGAATACCTATAGTGTAATTGATTCCACTTTGTAGAATGCAATAATCTATATAATG
>NW_017133079.1:0-464 GCF_001652005.2 Ceratina calcarata | reverse complement strand
GTGCGACGTTGAAACATTTTATCAGGGATTAGTTTGTTTGCCCCAAGAGCACAATCTTTTTATTAACTTTCTTTTATTGCAAGTGTGAGAAGCCATGAATAATTATTTTAAAAATACGTATGTATTCTTCAAATATTAATTTAATTCTACACAAAACTTCAAGTTTTAAGTTTTATCGTTAGATATTTGTTAGGGATAGGCGGCCATAACGCGGTTCGTCCTTGGAGAACGGGTGATAAAATAAAAGAATCAAATTTAAAAACAGAAAAACCTGATTTATTCAATCGGTGATGATCTTCTCTCTCGTGGACGAGGTTCTATGACTCGAAGAGGCCCGAGAATGCTTTTTCGTCCGTGTCTGTCCTCGAGCTCTTTGCGCCCGGCGGAGTATTCTCGATTTTTACACCTTTAACGGCGGCGCCGTCGTCCTCGTTCCTCTATGGCACGATCACTGTAAAAATACA
>NW_017133078.1:0-464 GCF_001652005.2 Ceratina calcarata | reverse complement strand
TGCACACCAAATACCAGAAAGTTTTCTTTGGGTTACTGCTGATTACCATAAGATTTAAAACACGTCCATTACAGAATTCTTCAAATTGAAGTAAATACGCTTTCATCTCTCACGAATTTACAAGTAATTGTTAATGAAGAGTTTCGTATAATAAAAATCTTAAATTATTTATTTACTGAAATTCATTAAAATACTAATCGGAATAAAAAATAGTAATTATTAATGAAGAACTTCATATAATAAAAACCTTGAATCATCTATTATCTCAAATTCGTTCAGACTTTAATCTAAATAAGAAATAATAATTATAAAAACAACAATTTCATTTTAACAGCTTCTTTAAAAATCATTTGTGAGTCAATGTTTATATAACACTCTTTTCTTATTTTTACTCATAGAACGCATTGGTGTACTTTGATCGCTTTAATCCCAGGACACTCTGTACAATATGTCCCAGAAAAAGT
>NW_017133077.1:0-464 GCF_001652005.2 Ceratina calcarata | reverse complement strand
TGGCAATCGCGCTTGTTTACCTTTTATGCATGGTTCACACAAATGCTCACTTGGTCTAATTTGATCGATTAGCTCTACATCACTAATCATTTGTTTATGTTTCAATTCTCAAAATTTGTTCTTACTGATGTGACCCAAACGCTGATGCCATAACTCATAATCAATTTTTTTAACAGTGTTTATGTGAGAAATAGAATTGATTTGACTGATTTCAGGTACAAAGTCAATAGCAATTAGATTATTTACCGACTTACCCGTCGCTACCTTCTTACCACCATGGAGAATTTAAATTCCTTCTTTGTCAAAAATAATCGTCATACAAGCTTCACGCATTTTGTTGACGGACAGCAAATTGTACGGGACTTCCGGGGAGTACAGCACATTGTGTAGCGTTCCCTGAATTCCCAGATTAGTTGTGATCTTGAGCGTACCTTGCTTCGTCGCCAATACGAAAACTCCACTTT
>NW_017133076.1:0-464 GCF_001652005.2 Ceratina calcarata | reverse complement strand
AAATATTATTCAAAATATAAAACTTTTACTTTTATTCATCCCCATAATCCAATAGTAAATTCTCGATAAACTGTTATGGGAATACTTTCCACTTTGCGGAAGTCCTCGTATCTTCATAAGTGACCGTCGTAACTATCAGTGAGATCGGAGCTTCTGTAGTCTTGAAACGGTCGGCTGCAAGCTACGCAGACCGTGAGAACAAAGGGCATCCGCGTTTCATCCGACAGATGCGTCACGTTCCTCCACGCCCGAGACTTTTCGGTGAAAGTCCCATAACTCGGTCTACTTCTCTAAATGTCCCACCGGCTCGCCCTTGCCTTTCTTTCGTCGCACCAACCACAGGACCCACGTCGACCCCAAAAACAGGAAAAAAGGACATGCAATAATAATAAGTATAACAGGCAAGTGGTTGGACGTTTTATTTAATTCTGAGGATTTTGGACGTTTTATTTAATTCTGAGGAT
>NW_017133075.1:0-464 GCF_001652005.2 Ceratina calcarata | reverse complement strand
ATGGTACCTTTTTCACACAAACGACAACGGTCCTGGTAGTGATATTAATAATTGTATTACATTAATGATAATGTTGAACGATGATACACGGTCACGTTCCCTACGCTACGAGCGGATCGATGGATTCGTCGATCGATTGATTAATTATAGACCGACAGGCTCGGTCCATGGTTCTCGAGTTTTTTGCTCAAAGATTCGCCAACGATTCCTCAACTGTTGGCAACTCGATTCTGCTTCTACCGACTGACTGACTGACTCGCAAATCGATAAGAGTTATTTCCGTCAGTAATAGTAATAATACCTTTTACGTGTGAACGACAGTGATAGTAGTGATTGTAGTAATTATAACAATTGCATTAATGATGATATTAGACGATGATACACGATCGCGTCCCCGACGTTATAAACAAGTCGATGGATTCGTCAGTCGATTGGTTAATTATAGACCGACAGACCCGGTTTAT
>NW_017133074.1:0-464 GCF_001652005.2 Ceratina calcarata | reverse complement strand
TTAAAGACTCTTTCATGTAGATCCAAAAAATAGAATAATGAAGATGCAGAAAACAAAATACGAAAATATGAAAAGCAAAATCTGCAATAGTATACAAAAGTATTGAAACAGTTTAATAAATATAATATATATATGTTTAATAAATACAATATATGTTTTAATAAATGCAATATGTTTACTTTAAATTTTAATGTTCGTACTCGTATCTACCGTTAAGAGCAAAGGTGACCACACGCTCTTTAAAATTGAATAACTTCTTTAACATTGGACCAAACAACCTGAGTTCTTTTGAGTAGTCAAGAGGATTAGTTTACTAAATTATGTGTATAAAAGACTGCGAACAAGTTGAAATGATGTAAAAAGGTAAGAAAAAAATGTGAAGGTCGCGTTTTTCAACTTTTTTATTCGAGGTTATAATGATAATTTAAACAACATATTTTGACTACTTATATGAAATTAGTATA
>NW_017133073.1:0-464 GCF_001652005.2 Ceratina calcarata | reverse complement strand
GTTTCCCCGGGGGATAAAGAGCTAGCGTAGGGTCGGCGGAGTTCCGCCGAGTGAGGAGAGCCACGGGTGTACCCCCCTGCGTGCTGCCCGCTCCCTGATGTATAAGCGGTATAAAACATAAAAGTATGGAATTTTTCAAAAAACAAACAAACAAAACACAAGCTATCAAACCCACGCAAAAATCAAACAGTCCCACTGCTCACTTTGAGAAATCTCTCAGTGGCAATACAACTGCAATTGAGTATACCGATATCCACGCAAGTGATAAATCTACTATAAATCCTTCAACTGAGGAAGATAGTGACTCGAGACTTACTAAAGACAAAGAGAAGAGTCAATTCGACATACCGGACATGTCCTCCTATGCCTTGGGACATACGCCTCGTCATTCCCTTACTCGTACTCCACCATCTGGCAGTCGAGGTTTAACCGGCATAACTGGCGACGAATCGTTCTCTAAGGTT
>NW_017133072.1:0-464 GCF_001652005.2 Ceratina calcarata | reverse complement strand
GTATATATTTATAAAATCATGTACCTATAATCATTTTATTGTGTGAGTCGTAGAAATTTAATTTCGCGAGGTTTAATTATAATTTACACTTGCAAAATACATGAATCAATTTCATAGAACTCAAACAGGAGTCTAACAAAAATTAACTTCGGTTATTCAATCGGAAGTTTATCAATGATTTTTATGATTAGTGCTGAAAACCGGCTAACTAATCTTTTTGTTCACGAATAAGCTTTTAACACTGTAAAGAAAATATAGCTTCTTAAAAGAAAAGCTGTACCTGTAAACGTCGTCTATTTGCAACATCGTTTATTGACAAAAAGTACAACGCGTGTTAATAATTGTAAATCATAAGAAAACTTTTACTATACTTATTCTTTTCTGTTACTTGCGTAATATTGTATAATTTCTTTATTTCGATTGTGCCCTTTCAAATATATATACATATATATATATATATTATA
>NW_017133071.1:0-464 GCF_001652005.2 Ceratina calcarata | reverse complement strand
TGACCTGTGCTTGAAATCAGCTGTGATCGACCATCTGTTCTACCTGCGAGCGGCAGGGATCGGTACGCTGACCCATTGACCGTGGCCCATTCTTTCTCGGAGTAGGTGCACCTGCGGCTAAATGGGTAAGTCTAATTTCTACAATTCTTACATTTTCTTCTCAATTGAATATTCCCCGCGACTTGTTAATACCTCATTTGTCGTATCATCATCCATCAATTATCAACAATTTATCCCATCCATTCCACGTGAATAACAATTAAGTGTATTAATTTTTATTCATCATAACGAACGAACAACAATTTCCTTGCATTGTTATTCATGTAGTTTGTTATTCGTCAATTTCTTAAAACGCTTCGTAATGAGCGAAGCGCTTGTTCAAACACGAGAAAAGCCGGCCGCCTGACTGAGAGCCAGCGCTCCCGAAACGGAGACCGCCTCAACCGAGCGCTCTGATTGGTCCG
>NW_017133070.1:0-464 GCF_001652005.2 Ceratina calcarata | reverse complement strand
GAACTTCCTATCACTTTATATTCGCCTAATACAAAGTGTATATTTCGAGCCGATTCCACTAGATGGCGCCACGGGCGCCTCGCAATATTACGTGACCACGTGACGTTAATATATCAAAACATCCAGGATGTGTCGGAAAAGCGAGCGTGGATTTTATTGAGTGATAACTTATTTTTAATCGTTTTCCCCCTTTTTTTATTGTGCGCATGTCCTTATCGAATCCTACAACGTTTTAAACATGCCGAGAGTGAGTTTTCCCATTAGCAACAAAACATTAATGGTAGAGGTTAACTGTGTTTAATTCTTGGCACTTAATAATTGGTTTTAGGATATTCGATCTTATTTTCTGTCTGGCAAAGCGAATTCTACTTCGACTTCGACGAAAGCTTCGAAGAGACGAATTATTGCCTCCGACGATGAGGACGAAATATCTCAATCTCCTCTAAAAAAATCCAAGGTTCGTT
>NW_017133069.1:0-464 GCF_001652005.2 Ceratina calcarata | reverse complement strand
TCGTTGAATCATTTTCTCTTCCTACTGCTTCAGGTATGTTGCAGTCTCGATCGACTCGATTTTTGAAAATTACTTTATATGATATATAAAATTCTTTTAGATTATTACGTTCTTCACCTCGGAAGTATTTTTCGACACGCTAATCGATTTAGCTCCGGTCACGTGTACGTACCTAGTAATAATAACAAAGTTGCATTTTTGTTGGATAAAAGAGGACTATGTAAGGAATTATGAAATAATAAAAGTGCGAAAGTATCGAGGAACAATGACATCAAGAATTCTTCTATTACAGTATATAAAGTGTTTCGAGCACATGAAGATTGACTGGAATAAGTTGAAAAAGAATGAGGAGGTATCACTGTTGAAACAATCGTACGATGAATGTATATTCTACTATAAACTCCTTCTTGGTGAGCCTAAATTTATCTCAACTTCAGTTTGTAATGTAATTTTCAATCGGATTT
>NW_017133068.1:0-464 GCF_001652005.2 Ceratina calcarata | reverse complement strand
TTATTCTATTTTGAAATGTGCCAGAATATTAATAAGAGTCACTGTATATAGGATTAAAATTATAAGTAGGATATTGCACTATATAATACTACGAACATATTTACCATTATATAAGGAGCCACCTTCTGCATATTCCATAACCAGACAAACTGGATTTTTGGTGCATGCTCCATAAAGTTTTACAATATTTGGATGGACAACTCTGGACAATTGTCGAACTTCGACAGTGAATGCCTTTTTTTCGCCTTCTGAATTTATGTATTTTATAGCAACATATTGTCCTCTCCATTTTCCTTTCCATACAACTCCAAAAGAACCCTTCCCTACTACCTGAATAAAAATAAATAAGCATTTAATCCAAATAGAATTAAAATATTCTATGATCTTTTACTTAATTAATTTCAAACAGAAATCGCAATTCAAATTCTAATGTTATAATTACAGAATATTAATAAGAGTTTCCT
>NW_017133067.1:0-464 GCF_001652005.2 Ceratina calcarata | reverse complement strand
CCTCGACAGTACGTGCAGCTATGTTCTCCCCTTTTATCTTATAACGCGATTTAGTTGTGCTTGGAACGTGTCCGTCTTTGAGAATTTACTTTAAATGCCCTTTATTAATTGTTATTTCGTCTTGTTTTATTTTATTTTGTTATTTTGGCCCTCAGATGCCAATGCGGGTTCTGATACAGTATTTTAGTGATCGGTTTGTTTTATTATTTATTTTATTCGATTGGTAGAGTTTCATGACATTTACAAATTCAGTATAACTTAATCTAACTTCGGGATAGTATGACGAGGGTTTATGAAGGAATGGTGCGATTTATCAAGGATCTCCTCTTCTCAGTGTAGCGTATATTCAAATTGTTTATATTTATTTACTCGATCTCAAATCTCCTCGCTTCTTCTTCTTTATAGTCTTCCCTTTTTCTGTCGGTTTGTCTCGGTCCTAGTGTTCTGCAAGGTGTCAAACCGTT
>NW_017133066.1:0-464 GCF_001652005.2 Ceratina calcarata | reverse complement strand
TCAGGACATTCTACTATGAGAAATTGAAAATGTAAATGTTACATGTGGTGCAAACAAATGTCAAAGGTGAATGTAAATGAATATTGCAGAGTAAGAGAGAAATACATTTTCCATAAATATTTTGTATAAAACTGTGACAATAAGTTTTTCTGTATTCTAAACTGATTTTACGTATTTATACAAAAATTGAAAATGTAAATGTTGCATATGATGTGTAGACCTGTAGAAAATATCAAAAATAAATGTGAATGAACTTCGTACATAACGATAGAAATATTTTATTTTGTATAAAAATGTAATAATAAGTTTATATGAATGATGATTTGAAAATTGTTTATCGTCATGACTGGTATCGAAGTATCAACTAAAGTGGAGATCAGATTTGATACGCGAAAGAAATGTGCATGTATTACAATTTTTGCCTTATCACTGATTTACGTAATGAAGACTACTAGTGTAGATAA
>NW_017133065.1:15671-16163 GCF_001652005.2 Ceratina calcarata | reverse complement strand
GAAAAAGACATTAAACCTTATTTTTCTGCTTAAATGCAGCGAGAGACAAGGGACAATGCCTTTGAAAGGAAGCGGTTAATACAAGCAGATGGCTGAAATGAAAAAGGTAAACAGGAGTAAAAAGTTTCCACTCATCACCCTAACTAAGAACCCAGATGTTCCCGGTTTAAATATCATTTTCGCAAGACAAACTAACTGTTCGACATATCTATAATATCGTATCCGGACGATCGGTATATTAAGGAAGGTCAACGGTCTTCTTTGTCTCTTCATCCGGGGCCGTCTTTTCGTTTCCGCCTCGACGATGATCACTATTCTGTTCATTCCCTTATTTTCCTCATACAATAATAACCCCCGTATTGCCAATCGATACTGCACGCAAGTTCAAATATGGTGAATGATAGAAACACGTACTTAAGTTAAGAGAACATCTGTTATGCGAGGATTGACATGTGATCAGAACAAAGGATCAATGGATAAATCTAAAAATTT
>NW_017133065.1:12922-14880 GCF_001652005.2 Ceratina calcarata | reverse complement strand
CTGCCGCGCAGTTTCTGGCGGCGCACGGCTTCGTTTCGAGTGCCATCGGCAAATTCGAAACTATCCGGTATTACGGATTGATGAACGCATATTTTTTTATATTATTTCTTTCTAGAGGGTTGTTATAAGGGATAAAGTTGTTCTAAGGGTGGCCATTTGGTCCTGATGTCTGGACTCTTTGTTAGATTATTCTGTTTGTGCAGAAGATCCTAATGGTTGAAACATATGGCATTTTCAATGAATTGTAACAATTTCATTGAGTAGATTTATATCGTATTATTTCCTATTTTATAATTATTAAATGTATTTCAAGATAAATTGAAATTATGACAGAAACATAATTTCAATCTATCTTGAAATACATTTTTATATGTACACTTATTCTATTTACAAAAAAAGATAATTTGTATAACGCGGATGTACTTTGAGGATTAATCATTGTCACATTCATCGTCGTGACGAGATTAAACGACCCTAACCGTCTTATCTGTCCCATGGAAAGGCCAGGATCTTAAGCCTCGGAGAGGTTCCTTTGGCGAACCGCGAGCGGAAGCAAGCGGAGCGGGTGGGAAGCGTATCGCGAGCCCTTTGGCCGCTTTCAGGTCCGCCGCGATGATGTTGCAAATTTAATCATCTGCATACTTGCCGATTTCACGGAACGCCGATCACAGGGGTCGCGCCGCGAGGGTTGCTCCGGCTACGAACTCCGTTTACGTTTAGGCCCGCATACTTTGTGTGTCCGCGGAGATGCCCCCGCCTACACAAACGCCGGAAGCTGCTTCCGTTTCTGTGTCGCTTTGTTACGTTCCCTCCACCCTTCGAGTATCTCCTCGCTGTTTGTCCTCTCCAGCTGCAGCTTTGACACTGACAATAGGATTGTAAATCTGAATCCTTGCCTGTTCCTTAATCTTCTCGAAAAATTGCATAAGCAATGAGAGTTCTTCATAACTGTTATCATTTCAATAATTGAATTCTGCTACATTAATCGCAACACGATTGGTTTCAACTGTACGCCAGATAAAGTCAGTTATTCAAATGGATTACGTAACCGAATTCAAACGATTACCTAATGGAAAAGCAAATGAAACCGTGACGGGACATACAATATCATTCTGTGTAGGGGTGGAAAGAAAAGCAGAAAGGGCGGCTGTCGCGACGAGGAACATCGGGACATGGGAGCAACAAGTGGTAGATGCGAGATCGACGGATGTCAAGTCGTGGGGAAATAAAAAAGTCACCCTTATCCCTGTCCGGGCTGGGATAGCGTGGCTAATAAAGGCTTGCGACAACAAGCGACAAGAGGGGTTGCCGTGCCTCGAAGGAGAGCACGACCGAGGGGTGGAAGAACCAAGAGGCTTAAACGCTCCTCAGCGACACAATGGAATTTTATCGGTCCCGCTTTCACCTTTTTTTTTTCCTCGCCCTCTCTTCCTGCGATTTAGATATCCACCGTGTTCTACTGCTTTTTTTCCAGGGGGAAAATTCTTTCCACGTGGAATAAATCCTTTCTCTTCTGTTTTAAAGTTAACAAAAATGAACACAGTTTGCCTAGCAATAAGTACAACGTGCTCTTTCTAATTCTACACAGCTGTTGCAATTACATACATTTATTTTCGTATCTTGATTTTCGTTTCTTATTTCTAACAATCCTTTTTTCATTCCCTTGAACTCCGAACAGGGGGAATAAAAATCCAATTGTAACGAGTACCAATCCATGGTTAACTCCGAATTCTGTTTCTCGAACTTTCCCGAGCCAATAACACATTAACCAGACTGCAGGGGGTCCGAAAAAGAAAAGAAGCCGCCCTATCGAGCCAGTAGCCGGTATTTAATTAATTCTAGATCGAGGCTTTGATCGGAATATCGCGGGCTCACCCCGACGGAAAACAAATCGCGCGCAATTCCCGGCTGCTTAGCATTACGTAAAAACCAATTACGCGGGAATGCCTCTGTTGATT
>NW_017133065.1:9512-12545 GCF_001652005.2 Ceratina calcarata | reverse complement strand
TACAATAATCACCCCTATTGCCAATCGATACTGCACGCAAGTTCAAATATGGTGAATGATAGAAACACGTACTTAAGTTAAGAGAACATCTGTTATGCGAGGATTGACATGTGATCAGAACAAAGGATCAATGGATAAATCTAAAAATTTTATTTTTATCTTACGTTTCCAAGGGGTCAATGATTTTGAGATAGATTTAGAGAATATGTCAATATTTATAAAGTTATGTAGCTGAGTTTTTGATTTTCGTCACACATTATCAAACTTACTTCTGTTACAATATTGTACTATTAAAAACTGTTAGGGATGGTAAGAAACGTTTCCCCTTCTTATTCAGCATCAAAAGTCTGTTGAGCGTCTCGCGACAAAGCGAATCGTTCGCGATCCAAGCATAACTATTCCAGATATCCGCAACACCGTGACGAAGGGTCCGATCGAAGAAACTGCAGAAGAAACGAAGAAGAGGAAAGCCCCGGCTTCGATCCGGGCCGAAGTGACCGACACGTCGCGTCGTGGATAAGAGGAGCGCAGGCAGGCGCGGCGGTCGTGTAAGAACCAGGAATCCAATCGATACAAATTGGGAATGCGATGACGTTGCGCGTTTTCGAACAGTCGGTTCGTGGGCCCCCGGAAAAATAACGAAAGCCGCAATTATCGGCTCGTTTCGCCGATTTGCGGCCGCGCGATGCTCATTAGGGGTTAACTCGGGGGTGCCGCGTCGGAAACAATGGCACCCCGGGTGTCAGAAATAATACAAATAACCGGCGAGGTGAAAGTGCTGTTTAGCCCGTAATTTCCTTTCGTGGCAAGGCTCGCCAAAGGGCGGGGCTCGGTCACACCTTCGATGCTGTTCCTCTTCTCTTTTTCTTATTCTTCCCCGGGTGTCTTCTCTGCCTCTCGATTTCTCGTTTTTCAACGGTGGGACAAGGGGGAAGTGGACGGGACGTAAGAGCTTCTACGATAAGTAGAGAGTCATCGTCGTCGCATTGTTTTTGCGAGAAAAGTCGGTTGTCATCATTGTGAAGAAAAGGGCACCGGCGTGACGGTTACTTCTCGAGGAAATCGGTCGCGCCAGGGATTTCTTAGTCAACGATGCAGTTTTTGTTGGTGAAGAATTAAACCTCGAATACTTGTCAATTCGTGGGAGATTCTTAAGACTAAAAATGTTAATAGAATTTCTTATAATTTAGCTCTATACTGAAGTCAATTAAAATCATTCAATTCCCCCTTCTGGTAACGTGTGAAAAAAAATGTGGAATGATCCGTTATGATCGAATGGCATCGTTGAAAAAAATGGCAAGTATCTTCGAATGTGTCGCAATCGAAGGGCCAAGGCCGCAGAAAACGGTTTCTCGGGTTCCCCCTGTACGGTTCCAGGATCCAGGTAAAGACGCCAGGCTATAACACAATGCGTCTCGCAGCGGGCAACTTATTATTACCGGTTCGCCATTGTCCGGCTGTCAACAATTAGTTTAGATGATGCTTCAACATCCTGCTTGAACAATGCCACCTGAACTGTTTCGCTTCCTCTCGGCTCGTCTCCTCTCGTCTTCGTGGAAAATGGAATCGTTCGAGGAACGGAGATCCCCTCCTTATCCTCCCCGCTTTTCGTGTGTCGCAATGATTTGCACAAATGTATTGTCATATTAGCTTCTATGCAGTTATTGTAGTGTATTTTAACAGTTTTTAATTATGCTGTTTATATTATATTCAGAGATTTTTTATACTGAATTTTTCTTAAAACCGTATATCATATATTTGCAACAAATGTATCATTTTGTTCAGACTTATTTTCCAACAATTGAATCAAATATAACTTATCATAGCAGAAGCCTTCACATATCTTAAGTTCACATCATACGATCCGAGAAACAAACTTCCAGTGGCCTCTAAAACCGCGCAAACAACGTGTCAAAGAAAATCACCTCGAACGTTCCCCACGCGAAACCGGAGTAAAAGCAGAACTCCGGCAAAGCTTGAGGAAAGTACCCACAGGCCCCGTATTAAACGACAAAAGACGGAAATGAGCAGACAAGGGTCCCATAAGGGGCGGTTGCATCGGCAAGGATGATACAAAATATTAATATTGCGCGCGTTTCCCTCATAACTCACGGGCCGGTGAGCGCGTTACGCACGCTCCACGGCGTCTATATCCCGAGGGACGCCGCCGTGCCGTCGCTGGGGCCCCGGGATAAGCGCGGGATACCGTCGAGGACGCGGCTCTGCTTCGCTCCCGGGAAAGGGACCCGAGGGGGGCAAGGAGACGCGTGTCTTTGTGCTTTTAAAGGCTCAAGGATCCCATTGTGCCGGGTCGACGAATCTCGCGTGCACGCTTGTCCCGGCGTGGCAGCCGGGGAACGCTAGGAAAAGCAACCTTCTCCGTCTCGTTCCATTCTCGTGGCCATTATGCGCCGACATAACTCGTCAAAAATATTGTGATTGGTCCCGGCATTCATTGCGACGTTACCTGCCCGACAATGGCTTCTTCGGCAAAACTGGGTCCTTCTCTTCTCTTTTTTTTTCCCTCCTTCCTCTCTAAACGGAACCAGAAGGACCCGGACCTATTGCTCGAATAATATCATATTTTCACGGTCGCTAAGCAACGTGTCCCCGGAATTTCATATGACGCACAGACAAAGGGATAATATGGTCCGGGAAAATCTTGAGGATGATCGAGTTCGACGGGCAAAAGTGAATCCCAGGGCTGCCGCGCAGTTTCTGGCGGCGCACGGCTTCGTTTCGAGTGCCATCGGCAAATTCGAAACTATCCGGTATTACGGATTGATGAACGCATATTTTTTTATATTATTTCTTTCTAGAGGGTTGTTATAAGGGATAAAGTTGTTCTAAGGGTGGCCATTTGGTCCTGATGTCTGGACTCTTTGTTAGATTATTCTGTTTGTGCAGAAGATCCTAATGGTTGAAACATATGGCATTTTCAATGAATTGTAACAATTTCATTGAGTAGATTTATATCGTATTATTTCCTATTTTATAATTATTAAATGTATTTCAAGATAGATTGAAATTATG
>NW_017133065.1:1631-9420 GCF_001652005.2 Ceratina calcarata | reverse complement strand
ATTTTATTTTACTTCAGTATAATAACAAATGGCAGCTTCTAATCATTTGAAATACTATCTGTTTGTTAAGGGATGGGATTTTTGTCACTTTAAAAATGAGAATCACTGTGGAGAAAACCGCAGGCCGTGGGCCAATATAATGAGATTTAAATTACTGCGGGACTGTAACACAGTGTCCTTTTTACGAATCGCGGCTCTCCCTTCGCGACCACTCGTCTTCCCCCAATCAGCAACCAATTAGGGATGAAAATTTGATTCGAAGCCTCGATCCCGAAATAATCGATTACCGTCTGCCGGGGTACTCCTTTGAGATTCATTAATCCGCTACGCGATTCCATAAAATTACGTCCTTTAACATGCGTTATAAATTGTAATGTGGCTTGAATTGACGTGTTTAAATTTTTGCTTGATGATAGATTGTGAAATATTAATTCATCTCTAAGGAAAGTATCATTTATGTACAATTGTTTTCAGTTTTATCACTCATTTTCAAGTTCGATTAATCTTTTCTAAAACTTGTTTATTTGTTCATAAAAATTGACGACGTCAAGAATATGCAAGTAAGGGTATGACAATAGATTTTTTAAATGAATCATAACTTCATATACTATACTTCAGACAGAATCGTAAAATTAAATATTCATGTACCGGTCGAATTAATTATTAAGAAATGAGGGCTGGGTCAAGGACAAGAATGAAATGAAAATTGTATGCACAATATAGGGTAGCTGGTGATCCGAATTGAAATTGTTCCAATTTTAGGAATCGATTTCGAACGATGGATATACATGGGGAGAATGGGAGAGGATTACAGTCCACTTCACTTGAGTGAGAATCAACAATAATGCTTGAATAGATGTTTAATATTCTACTATACTCTCTACCGATTGATGAGGATCGAGTAGCGATCAAGTGGGAACTGAACATTTTGATTCACTTTGCGCACCGTATGATAAAATTAATGAGACATTACAGGTTTATTATTATTAGACTGGGGATTTTGATGTAAAATAAAACATTTCTTATATGCGTTAAAAAGATAGAAGTTTATTTTGCCTCATAGACTTTGGAATATAATATTCTGCATATTTATATACATTGCGTGCAACTTTTTTATTCTGTCATGTTCTACTTTATTTATATGCAGTCTAATAATCATCTATATTTAATAAATAAAAGAACGTCGAGTATTTGTATATAGAATAATTTTAAGCAATATGTAGCGAGTTTCTCTACATTTTTTCTTCGATATTTGATACAAAAGGAAGATAATTTTTATATTTATTAATCATAATTCTGGTACAATCATTTTTAAAAGACTTCACGACTAGCTTTTGCATCTTCGTAAAACGGAGTTCAGATTAATCCGGAGTTATCGTATTATCAAGTTGGCCACGGAAGGACGAGGGAGGCGTTTTCTTGATCGAATCTTTCCTTCTTTCGAATCGACGCCTCTCACGAGACCGAAAAGCCACCACCACCAGCAGATCGCATCTGGCCGTGACCTCGAAATTTTAAAGCCCTTCGCTAAAATCCTCGCTGCCCCGTCTTCGGTTTATCTGCGAGACTCGATCTACCGTCCAAGGATCGAAGGGCACATATTGATTTCGATAATGATCGATCCGACGTCTCGACTTTCCATCGTTCCTTTCGCTCCTCCTACTCTTCGGGTGCTTCTTCTTGTCTTAGGACGCGTATCCGTATCGTGACTCAATTTAGATGAACCCGATACGCAAGGAGTAGTGGAAGCTCTGTCTTCTCCAGGGAATTGTTATTGGGAATCTATGAGAACGGCGAGAGTTATGAGCCGCGTTGATAGGAAGAACAAAATCATTCGATCTTCGATCGAGTTTCCATGGAGGGTATAGAAACCTCTCAAGCTAGCGCTTTAGTTTATCTTTTATCTTCCACTTTTGTAGTTAGCCCACTTCTTAGTGATTTCTCTCTTCCTTAAGATATTAATTGAATAATATATTAGAACTTGCAGTACATCATACTAAAGATTATGTAAATACATCATAAATATAGACGTTATGTTAAATAATATATTCAAAATTTGTTAAAAATATTAGCTAATTATTACTAATTATTACTGCATGTACTTCTCTTCACATAATCGAAATAATCTGAGATAAAACTTCATCATTGTAACCTGAAAATATTAAAAAAAAGTGTGGTAAAGAAAAAATGGAGATTATCAATCAAATTGAGGTTCAACATTGGAATATCTCTTCAATATTTGATCGGAGGCATAGTTCGCGTAGGGTGAAATGAAAATCGCGTCGGGAATTTCGTTTAATAGTTACGGAATCGATTTCGAATAGAGGGTTGGATGAAAGTCGGCTAGAAATGTAGGTGGAATATTCCAGGCTGTCCCACCCTTGCCTTGCTCGCGAGGATGACGTTAATGGTTGAATAGATGTTCGATATTCAGGCCGAACCTACTACGTCGAATAATGATAGAACATTTCATGTTGGTTACTGCTTCAATAATTATTCATTACTTCTGAAAGCTATTGTGTAATATGTATCTTATAATTGCCATCATATTAAGTATTAATTATTATACTATTCGAATTTGCAGTCTACTAATCATAGATATTCAATGTTAGAAATGAAAAGAAGGAAATCAAGAAGCAGATAAGCTCTATTTATTTTATGGACTCAGAATCCGAAAAGAGCAAAAGTTCTTCGCATTGTTTCCCATACTGTATCGTATCTGAGGATAGTATTGAGCAGTAATGAAGTGTAGATAAAGACAGAGAGAGAGAATTCAACGGGAGCTCTCCCACGGTGGCTGATGTCAGAAGACGTGCGCGACAAAATACGTGTCACGCCACTCCAGCTTCGTTCGAGTTAATCGCCGTGCCCTTCCCGCCCGCCGCTTACGCGTCCATCCTGGCCAATTTCTTTACTGTCCGACGATTCGTTTTTCAAGCACTCGTTCCATTTCTCGATATCCAGCTTCGTCATCTTGCCTGAATAAAAAACTCTGGATTACGAGCCCACCGAAAACTGCCCTCCTTGCAAATCTCGTGATCGATGGTTCTCGGGGCGTTCATGGTTATTTTGATCAGGAAAATGCTTTAGACGATTATATGGGTTTTCATAAATATTGCATGTTCAATTTACATTTAATATATTTTTTCATTTTATAATATGTATATGTATGTACAGTGGAACCTCGGTTTACGACATTAATCCATTCCTAATGTTTGAACTTATAGTAAATAGGACGTATAACAAACCAAACTTTTTCATAAGAAGTAATGTGAAAATGATTAATCTGTTTCCATGTAAAAACAAAACTCCTATTGATGTTATACATACCTACATTAATGGTGTTATAAAATAATTTAAATCCTGTTTAAAGACATAAACAAAAAATGAGATTTTAGTATAGATTCTTAAATTCTAAAACTAAAATAACAAAAAGAAACAAATGATATTCTAATCTCTTGGATTTCTTGACTTGTTTAGAAATCGATTTAACCCCCTTGGCAACATTAGCATATTTATTAATATATTTATATGATTTGTTCCAAGGCAGACCGAAGTTCTACTGTGTATTTTCCTTTGAGAGAAGGAAAAGTGGTTGAGTTTGCAGGTCATGTCACTTTGGAAGGTACAGAGTCAATCAGCTGCAAATAATATTTTTAAACTTCTTTCTTTCTTTCAAAAATCGAGAAGCTCTTTTCAAAGATACACGGTCGAACGACATTGAAGTTGTGATCTCTGGTGCACAAGGAAAACGAAATTTCCTGGTAGCCCTTGGAAAATAATTATACGCTTAGCCTTGTCGACGAGGAACTTTCGATCACGTTCAACGACTACTTTGGCAAAAACTCTCTACCTGCTTTTCGGGCAACTGAGCAATATTTGAAGCTATAAAGAAAATGGAAAAGAACGTTTTAAAAGATATTTTTGATGGATTAAAATTTCCATCTAAGTTTCATCTTTTGATTTTATTTACAAAGACAGAACTTGTGTATGTATTTACAATGATATGAAATATCGATAGTCTTCAAGTGAGCAACAAATAGCTGGATTACAGTATTGGAAACGTCCAACAAAGGAATCGAACCCACACTCTGACTCTTCTATGAGAAAGGAGATCCCAGAAAGTGAACAGAACCGAAAGAAATGGCAGATCGCGACGACAATGGGACACCGACTCTCGGAAACCCTATAATCTTCCCTTCGAAACTGTCATTCCGGGGCACTCGCAGCGGTGACGCGACAAAGCGGTCCCCTCCAACCGTAATCCTGTTACGCTTTTGCGGATCGTTGACGTGCACGTGATGTCACTCGGGCTCACAATGCCCGGTGTCGCGCCGATGACTCGACTCGAATCGGCTTTCGAGCGCCCCCGTCCTTCAATAGAGGGTCTCGCCCCGGAAACTGTCACGAGGTGTCACCTGTCCAGGTATACACCACCTTGGCTATAGCACTTGTTCTGAAACGATTTCAGCGCGTGTCCCACCGCGCGACAAGTGTCCCTTTCTTCCTGTGACAAAGCTAACAAACGAGGGTTGCTCTGATTTTCCGTGTACAGCAACCGCAAAAAGTATCGTTTCCCTAACAACGTCAAACGTATAATTAGTAGAAACATTGTATATATTGCGTTTGTTTTTCACATTCATTTTCTACAAGAGTAGAATATAATTCTGAAAAATGCTATTCCCTGTTCTGTGATATCATATCGATGTCAAAATCGTTATCAAACTTCGTTTATTTCGGACAATGAATCAATACTCTATAAGAAACTGTGACATTTTTATGTTACATTATTAGAATACACAGGTTATTTTATATATTGTAATGTACATATTGATTGTACCTGTGTTACATGTACAATATTATTGTATACTTATTCTGTTTGATTGATATTATTTATATTACGTAAGGTGCATAAGCGGCCTGTATCGACCATCCGGCACCAAAAGTGACCGTGGATGACATTAACTGCGAAGATTAATGTTTCCAGCGGGTTGCCACCCACGCCGACCCGCGTTGCATCACAGAGCAGCGCCTCTCTTTCTTAAACGCTAATATCTTCGCCCTTGTTTCTGTTGCAGGTAAGCGGAACCACGAATAGCAAGTGTCTTCTCGCGAGGCGATACGCGTGCCATCTGCGATTCATACAAGACTCTCAAGAAAATAGGAGAAAATAATTCTTAAAATGGTTCAATAGCATCTGTCAAATTGTCCGAAACGCGTATTATCGCGGTTCATTGAACCCACAGAATTCCGATAATTGGATTCTTGTAAGCAGGTAGGACTAACGAGCTTAACATTTGAGGCAAACGCTTCACCAGTTTAGAATTGGGGAACCTCTCGCGGTATTTCCTTACCACTGATGTAAATTGTCAATTCCTCTGGGAGACACTTAGAAATCCTGTCATTTCTTAACGTTCACAAAAGATAATCAGTTTGCCTATTACGTAACATTCTGGAGACAAAATATCGGCACGGACGATCGATGAATGCGCGGCGCGGACGAGAAGGCGTGACCGATCGCACCCGTCCTTGACGCGGTCGTAATTTATGTGAGATTTGTCATTATCGGTGGGTCCCGGTGAAGATCGTAGCTCCGGAGGGAACGCGTCACGCCTATCCTCGAAAATGGAAGATCGGTTAATTAGCGGCCGGTTGGCTAATGCATCCTTTTGTCTCCGGCATCAGGCGTTATCTGATCGCGCGCTGTGCCGAGCCCTTGCCGCGTCGCTGGCCACCTCCGTTTCAACAGATAACTCGCGATGGAGAAGCCCTTTCGAAAGTGTTCTTCGTGAGCCGCGACGAACGCCCTCTTCGACATACTAAAAGAAATTGAATTTCGTATGAAACACTTATCATAAAGTCAACTTCAATCCTTAGGTCACACAGAAAAACAGTTTGTAGATTATTGCTGCAATTATTCTGAATGGAAACAACGGTGGGAGTTTTGTAATGACTCTGAAGGAAAATGGTGATAAATCTTGAGGTAGAGAAAGCACGAGTTTCGCGGGTCACCGGACATCGCCACACCCGGTGACAGTCTCACGATTTATTCGTGCACGCCAGTGTTATTTCGTTCAGGTGCCGACAGTCACGAGGTTTCGACTGGCTGATTTAATCTCGTGCCGTTATAATTATTTATTCGCTAATTAACCTTTCGACTGGCAGCCGTTTTAAGCGGCGCCTTTCGACGCGCGACGCGAGATACATACATACATACATACCTCTCCTCTTCGTGCCGCACCGCCCGCTGCACTTCGGACATTCCTCTGCCATTTAACGCGCAGGCGAATGGTAATTAACGACGCTTGAAAGAGTAATATAACTTTATTAAAGACATGCCTCATTTAAAGTCTCGAGGTGCCAATGTGCTGTGCTAAAGTTTGACTAGCCTATGAGATAGGTTGGGTCACAATTTTTTACTCATTTGTAGTATATTCATTATCATATCCGCCTAAGTTCGTAGTACCTGTCCAATGAAAATAATTTCCTCTGCTAACATAATAATACATATTCTCATCATAATCAAGTATCCTATAGTAATCCATTAAAAATGAAATACATATAATACCCTGTATAAAAGCATATCGACTCAATATTCTGATGCACTTATACAAAAAAAAATAGTATAAAACAGCAAAGAACATATAAAAAAAAATCCAATAGCAGTATACGTAGAACGGTGAAACAATAAAAGACATTTTTAGAGGCTTTTTTAAATTCATATTCCAAAGCTAATTTGCATCATCATTATCATTACTCGTAACGCAAGTGCACACAAAGTTGTCCAACAGCCGCCGTCATCAATGCGCCGTGTGTAATTACTCCTCGGAATGAGAAAAAAAAAAAAAAGGAACTCGTTGTTCGATCGACGCTCGTTCACGCTTGTAACCGTTTCCCCGCGCAAGGAATCGATTACTTTCCTTTTTCTCATTCCATCGCGCCGTGGCTTATCGTTAACGCGCTCGGCGCTCGTTCCCGCGGATCGGCGAAGGTCGAACAACGCATCCCACGATTTATCGTTCGCCATCGACTAATTGTCCACGGTTATCGATTCCAACGCGTCTTCGGTTGCGCATGTACAATTAAACGGCTGATTATATACATTTTTATTATATTTAAACGATCTCATAAATAATCGTTATTTATGTAAATGGTAATTTCTTATGAAACTCTTTGGTATGACTATTGTCGGTAATTTTTACAATTACCGAAGTATATAATTGAAAAAAATATTTTAAGTTCAATGAAAGTCAAATGCTAAGAATTTGATAAAGTCCCATTTTAAAAGCTTCCAGTTTTTAATTTGATTTTTGTTGGTGCGTCAGAGCGTCGATCCAAAACGTAGGGAAGGTCCTATGGGGGCTGAGGCGACGTGTTTCCTGCGATTCCATGAATTCCCACGTGGCGAGGCGCAACATTTTCCATCGATCCCTCGTAGTTAACGCGTCGAAGTGCGAGAAACTCACAATCGGTTCTCGTAAGGTCGCGAGCCACCCATTCTAGCCTGCAGCTAATCGGTTTCACCCGATGCATGCAGATGCAGAGACATTTATCCCACGATATCGACGCGCCATTAATTGCGCGACATCACGATTAGATTCATCTCTCGATGTAACCATTTTTTTGCCTACTCGATTCAGGCTGAACAGTATAATGAACAAGTTCGTATAATTGCCCTGCTAAGAATATGTAATAAGTGTAACTGTGTAAGTAAACGAAATCGTCTGTACATGCATAGCCAAATTTTTTAATAAAATTATTACACAGTCTGCTAAAAAATTAGGAATCG
>NW_017133065.1:0-1202 GCF_001652005.2 Ceratina calcarata | reverse complement strand
TATTTCTAATTCTCTTTATTTTTATAATCTAAAAGATATTTTTATAAAAAAAACCTACATTATTAAACGCTGTTATATATTTCATTAGTTAGATATAATTACCTATAAGATATATGAGATTAGAGTATGTATAGGTAAATGTTTGTACTTGGCGCAAAATAGATACGTCAGTGATAGGTGTAAAGGCGCATTTAAAGTGAGAGCCAGAAGCAAAATAACGAATAGATACACGATGTGCATTCAGCTGGAAAAGTTGAACGTATAGGGGTTGAAGGAAGTCGTGAGAAAGCGTTTGGTTGCGCAACACGCCGAGGAGCACACAGGCCCCGACGCCGCGTTCATACACTCGTAACTTATGATGCATTGTTTTGTCGTGAAGTTTCGAAAGTGAGCGATAGGCTTGACCCGGCCGCGGGAGATACAACTTCATCGTACACATTATGAAGCCATCCTTTTGTCGCAATTGTTAAGTACAGTCATCGATTATCCACCTCTGAATTATCTCGAATTCTGCTACTAATCAGTTTCCTCTGGTTTCCATCGTTGTTTTCACTTTCACACTGTATCGTTCCCTTGCAAACTCGTACAACGATACAAGTTTCAGGGAAAGCTCTTAGGAAAAATTGCCGACAAAGGAGATTTATCTTGTAGAAACATAGCGGGGTAAAGTCGCGAACTCATCGCAGGAAATTCCGAGCGACCGGAAGCCCGGGGAAGGTCGGCCGGGTCCCGGTTGTCTCTGGGTAAGCGTCGTCTCGTCTCGTTGTTCCGCTGAGCGTAAACGGTGCAGAGTCATCTCTCAGCGGCACTCGGGGGATGGATGCTACGGGTCCGGGGTACGTATTAGCATGACAAAGAGACGCTGGGACGCCTTCTCCTCGCTTCTGCTTCCACGCCGAAGGGCTGCTGCCTCTCAATTCAAATGCGATGGGCGTATGCTATGCTAATATTCCGATCCGCCGGCGTTAATGCATTATCAGACGCGGCGAGGTGCATCCGCGTCGCTCCATCCGCTCGCGTCACGTCCAAGAACGTCTATACGCGTCCTCCTCGATGACTCTATTAACGATGCTTCGTATCGACGATTTCTTTTCATCCGAAACTCTTTTTGCTCACCACGATAGTGCTTTCATGTGCTTCTTTCATGAATTCCTCATGCGACTTTAGTAATCTCATTCCTGATTCTCTTTAAAATCTACGAT
>NW_017133064.1:0-464 GCF_001652005.2 Ceratina calcarata | reverse complement strand
GATCTAATATATTACGTAATAAGTACACGTGCGAACGTTTGATTAAAAATTTGATTATTTTGACTATATTTTTTAGTGTAATACTCATCTAACGATATTATTCCGAAAAAACTTCATTTGTTCTTTGATTTACTTAAAATGAAAGCTTGTTATGTTAAATTTCGTTTTCCCCAATACATGAATAAGCTACATTTTTCAAAAACTGTTACGAATCACAGAAGAATCGATTTCACTTTTAAATATGTCTGGACATATTTCACTGACTTTTTACTACCAGCTACCTTTTTGGTTGTTACGAAACATAGCGTGAAATGCGAAATATTAAGTAGGATAACGTCCTTTCTGTTACATGTGCATTATGTAAAAGTGTACAATCATCATGCATATGAAAAGAAGATAAATTGTTTTGCTAATTACTGCAATTGACATAGTAAATAAGATTACTGCAATATAATAATACATAC
>NW_017133063.1:0-464 GCF_001652005.2 Ceratina calcarata | reverse complement strand
TATACGCATCTTAACTACGTTAGTCATCCCTAACGTCTTCCAAGACGTAGTAATTTGATCGGCGTATTTCGTAATTAGATTCATAAAAAGATCTTTGTCTACATACGTAATCCGTCCAAAATTCAATTCCGTCGAAATTTATTTTTTCTTCGACGGCGCATACATTTATATCATTTCTCAAATAGTCTATGTCGGGTAGCGCCTTGATTACGATTTGATTCCGTTGTTTAATAAAAACGATGTGATCTTGATCTAGAAAATCGCGGCCCACGATCATCTCATAATTCAACTGATTAGGCTCTACCAATATCGCGCTTACTTTAGCAGGTTCTTCCATAATTTTAATAGTGATGTTTACGCAAACATTGCTAAGAGTTTCTGCACCATTGAATCCGCGCAATTCTATTTTCGGAACTTCAATCATGTGCAACTCTAACCGACTCGCTAATGTCTTTCTCATCAAC
>NW_017133062.1:0-464 GCF_001652005.2 Ceratina calcarata | reverse complement strand
CCTTCCTCATCTGCACCCTCCTCTCCTCCTCTCTCCTTCCCATCTCTCCTTCTCTTTCTCCCTTCTTCTCCCCTCGTCCTTCCCCCCTTTCTTCTCTATTTCCTTTTCTCCTCCTCTTTTCCTTCCCCCTTTCTTCTTTCCTTCCTCTCCTTCTCTCTCCTCCCTCCTCTCTCTCCTCTTCCTCTTTTCCCCCCTTCTCCTTCCTTTCTTCTCTCCTCTCCACCCTTCTCTCCTTTCCTTCTTCCTTTCTTCCTTCTCTCCTTTTCTTCTCCTCTTTTCCTTCCTCTCCTCCTTCTTTCTCCCTTTCTTCTCCTCTCTTCTTTCCTCTCCTCTCTCTTCTCCCCTCTTCTCTCCTTCCTTCTTTCTTTCCTTTCTCTCTTCCTCTCTTCTTTCCTCTCTTCTCTCCTTCCTTTCTTTCTTTCTTCCTTCTCTCCTTTCTCTTCTCCTCTCTTCTTTCCCTTTCT
>NW_017133061.1:0-464 GCF_001652005.2 Ceratina calcarata | reverse complement strand
CTCTTGTTCAGTACAAATAATAAAGGCTGTTTCTTATTATTAGAGCAGTTTTTTAAGTATTTCTGTAGTATCAGAAGTAGCAAGCCCCAGCTTCTAGCAACCGGAACATCATCCGATGTGACGGGTTGCCAACTCGTTTACCTTCTCTCTCTAACATTTTGTACCTGAGGAAGAACAGCTCCCTGTGAAATTTAGCTCATCTAACATAGTTCAGTACAAATTCTTATACATTTATATTATAACAGTTTATTCATTATTAATAATATATGAGTCGAAAGTATGCAGATAAAAGTATATAAAGGAAATGTGATTATATATACGTAATTCGTGTATCTAATTCTGCAGCCTGAAATGAAAATGATTATTGATATAATGAAAGTTATAATAGCTAACATATAGTTAAAATATCAAGGACTGTTTAGTAGAAATTATAAAAAATGCTCAAGGACCGAATGTGTTAAATG
>NW_017133060.1:0-464 GCF_001652005.2 Ceratina calcarata | reverse complement strand
TAACAAATTCAACATGCCAGCATTGTTTAAGTATATGTATAGCCTATACATCCTTAAAACATTCAATCGTCATGTTAATTCATGTGGGTTTTGTCAATGGCAGCAGACACTGTCATTGATTCGTGTTAAGCTTTCCGGAAATCCGTCTACGGAAAAGCCTTTGCCAAGTGTCGAGTAAGGGGAATGAGGAAGTGAATTGATTCCACTGAAATGATGTATTTAATCCACTTCTATCTCTGATTATTAAAAAAATACGTCTGATAAGAAAATAAACAACTGATAACGAAGTGATATTTTTAATTTAAAACATGCAATCGTCGAGTTAGTCTATATATAATAATGTAAGAAGATCGGTTCTTAAGTGAGAAGCCTTTCACGTGTAAAAGCGGTGGGGAAGACTGAAAAATAAAATGATTAAATTATCATTGGAAAGTGTCTACGCATTGTTAGTCATTAATGTGGAA
>NW_017133059.1:0-464 GCF_001652005.2 Ceratina calcarata | reverse complement strand
CTTTGGATAAGACTGTTGTTTGAAAGGACAGTATCGATATTGTTCTGATTTATTGATTGTGTATTTTTTTAGTATTTAACAGGTTTTGGTTGCGAGTTTTCGAGCGAGGACGAACGTTGTCCAGGTGCTCTACCGGACGGCCAGAACAATCCCCAGAAATGTCCTTACGGCTTGTACGCGGAACAATTATCGGGCACATCGTTCACTGGTAAATAAACTAACGAACAATGAACAAATTTAAATAATAATCAGCATTACTTTAATATCTGTCACATTGTCATTATTTTATTTTACATAGCACCACGCTCCCGCAACAGACGATCGTGGTTCTATCGAATTAGACCATCGGTCGTTCACGAACCTTTCAAATCGATCAGTAGCCCTCGCTTAGACTATAGATGGGACGCTGTGACTCCAACACCGAATCAGGTATGTACATACATACATAAAATTGCTTTTTCATT
>NW_017133058.1:0-464 GCF_001652005.2 Ceratina calcarata | reverse complement strand
ACACACATACATACTAAACGAACATAGTACGTAGGGTGGGGAGAGCGTTAGGTGCCCCTGCGTTCTGATTATGGGGTGAACCGTCGCCGGTGCCCCGTGGACTGAAGGGGCAGGCCTCGTGGAGGGGGCGAAATACCCCCGGGACTGTATATATGCTTTAACAGCCCCTCGCCACTTTCCCAGTACCAAATTGTACCCCGCTTCGAACGGTTCTCGTCTCTCATTCCCTTTTTTCCTCGCGACCTGACAAAAGTTCCTCAACGGTAATACGTTATGCCGTGAAATTTAATTCATGATATATACAAAAGTGTTCTGTGCTCCAATTAAAAATAGTAATCGAATTGTCAAGTGATTTCATTTAGCTGATTACCAAGGATCGTTCTATTGGGTAAGAAATCTAAAAATCCAGTCCAAATTAATGTCCCTAAAAGTGACACAGTTCGCAATTGGAGACAAGCTTCATG
>NW_017133057.1:0-464 GCF_001652005.2 Ceratina calcarata | reverse complement strand
TTTATATATACCGCGCATTAGTATTTTAGTTTACTATAATTTTGAAATTAAAATTTTCTTTAATACATCCATTTTTTGTATTTTGCACTGAAATATTGTATATAATTTTTTTAACGTTGTGATATCTTTCGGCATATTTCAATCCGTAAATGTAGAATAATTACGATAACTCTGGCACGCTCAACTATAAAATGCGGAGCTCGTTAAAATTCAACGTCAACCGTGAAACGTGATCACACAATAATTTCAAAGAGAAATCATTCAACCCCTAAAGGAGAGGAACGAGTACCTGCAATGCAAATACCATTTACGAGAATTTAGTGTTTGTCCAGTTTAAAACGTGGAAAATAAAACGTCACACAATTACTTTGACGTAGAATTTTTATTCGTACAGAATTATCAAGAATTTAATATTTTCTTTTTCAAAATCTGAATTAAGGTTGTATGAACCTTTACATAAAAAT
>NW_017133056.1:0-464 GCF_001652005.2 Ceratina calcarata | reverse complement strand
ATTTTAAGAAAAGTCATAAAGTTTGATAACGACATGACGTTTAAATATCTGTAAATTATTATTTGTTCTGACTGCTAATTTGTGAATCTGTGGATTTAAACCAAAATTACCCGGAATTGATTAGGATATTTTCTACTGATCTGACGATTTTTCCATCAGCTTTTTAATTGACGAACACGTTTCCGCGATTGTCTCAGAAACGACGCGGCCGGATATCGAATAGCCGATCTACTTTTAACCGCGAGAAAAGACTCTGCGGATGACACGAAAAGAGAAGGATTATTAAGTTGTCAGAGAAGCTGAACCGCTCTCCGCGTGTCCACTTTCCGCGCTGTCCGCCAACGATCTCATTGAAATCGTACGAACAGTCGTAATCAAAAAGTATCTCTCGGATGAAAGACGCTCTCTAACGAATTATCAGAGAAACGTGACAAAGGAGGAAATGGAGCTTTAGTACAGAATTG
>NW_017133055.1:0-464 GCF_001652005.2 Ceratina calcarata | reverse complement strand
TGCAAAATGAAGGAATTGGCCTCTGAGGAAAGAGAGAAGAGTTTCTGAAGGAAGTTGCTAAATTTGAAGCGTTCGGGAGCTATCATTGCGTTGGGACTCTCCAACGACCGGTTTGCAGCGAAGAAAATGCTTTCTGAAATGTAGAACTATTCATTTTACTTAATTATGTGTATTAAGTTAATGGATAGATCTGTAAATCGGCGAAGCACATTATTTCATCTGTAATGCGATTAAGGAAGATTTGACGGACCCTGAAAAAATGGTGCGTTCACACCTGGTATGTTTCAGAAATATTATGAAGAACATGTAAATTTAATAAGCATTACGGATACATCGCATATGTCTGTTATTTATGAATCCTTGCAATAAATAAAAGACATAAACGATTTATTCGTGATGTTAACCGAGGAACCTTCGAGAACTATTACAAGTTGGAATGGGTCAAGATTTAATCCAAGGAAGAA
>NW_017133054.1:0-464 GCF_001652005.2 Ceratina calcarata | reverse complement strand
GTAGTAACCGGACACCATATAAAGAATGGTAAGAAAGAAATACACGAGGAAAATGAATGGAAACACGACCTTGAGCAATGATCACCACGCAGATCCCCCGAGACCTAAAAACAAATTACATTCTTTAACGATATGAATAACATAAATATGAACCCAACAAGATAATTAAAAAGCGAAACAAAAAGAATACGAACTAAAGAATTCTACGCATGCAAGCTGAAATGATAAGAGAAGAGAGGGGAAAAACCAATATCTAACACGGGAAAACAACCACTGATAACAAATAACACACTCATTCCAACAAATATAAAAAGGAAAAACAAGAGGAAACAAACAAAGAAACAATCTAAACAAATAAAAATAGAACACAAACCAAACAAGTTGTCAACCTTTTGAAATATAAAACCGATTAAACAAATGCTGGAAAACTCCTCCCCCAAAAAACACCTCACAGACCTATAAAA
>NW_017133053.1:0-464 GCF_001652005.2 Ceratina calcarata | reverse complement strand
GAAATAATAATAATCTCGGAACTGTATTGAAGTTCCGAGAAAGTCACCGCGATAACAGAAAAACCGAGCCGAGTTTCTTGTCGGCTCGGTCGTTTTTAATGATCGCGATGTTTTGATTCCGCGACCGGAAAAAGTTCGAATCGAGCAGAGCGCGATTGAGTACGAAGACACGCGCGTGACGTGTCTCCTGGGTGCGAGCGAAACGGAGATACCTCGCGACGACCGAGGTGAAGGACAATTTCGAAAAGACGATCATTCGTGGATTCTCCTGTTGAGGGTTACTGTGTCGGAGTTTACCGTGTCAACTATTAACCCTTTGCGTACTGAGCACTCGTGGCGTATGCAGGTCCGTACGGACGGCGCGCGGCTGACGCTGATGATCGCTAAATACTTTTGCGCGCTGTATGTGTCTCGTTGACGGTGTATGACACATTATAATATAGTATACAATCCAATTATATATA
>NW_017133052.1:0-464 GCF_001652005.2 Ceratina calcarata | reverse complement strand
GAAGAGGATATCCATGCTTTCATATTTGATAATGAAGATTTTGATTATGATATGATAATTGGATTAGATACAATACAAAAATTTGGATTGACTCATGACAAGGAACTAAACATCCAAATAATAGATAAAAACCTAGAGAAATCAGTTATGAATGAGATGAATTCAACAATTCAAAACAATAATAGTTGTAGACTTAAAAATAAAAGACTACAAGAGATAGAACATACAGTGAAAGAATATGAAGTAAACTTCAACGAAGGAATACAAACAGATAAATTTATGATAGACACTAATCACCTAAGTGCGGATGAAAGAAAACAAGTAAACGCTTTGCTGGAAGAATATAAACAAATTTTTGCAAAGGATAAGTACGACATTGGCAGAGTGAAGAATTATGAAGCATTCGTAGATTTACAGGTTGAGAAATATTGTTACAAGAGACCATACAGATGCACAATTCAAGA
>NW_017133051.1:0-464 GCF_001652005.2 Ceratina calcarata | reverse complement strand
AAGCGAGCTGTGCGGGATAAATTCTGACAAGGGGAGGACACGGATCGGTAGTTGGCCATAGTTCACAATCAGTTGTCTGCGCCAGTGTTTAAGGACATGTACGTAAAATGTCAGCCAGTAGAGCTGCTGAATGGGAGGAGGGTAGGGCAGGGGTGAGTGGGTGGGGTTGGCGGGGTGCAAATGGCGTGCCTCCGGCACGCCGAGTCCGGTACGCGTATACTACGTATAATAGTCTACGTCTATAACAATACGTCTGTGACATACATGTATATATGTGAATATAATAATATAATACAGTATAATATAATAGTGTGTAGTATAATAGTATACGTCAGTAGTTAGTGAGAGTGAGTGGAGTGAGTGTATTTCGCCTCGATTAACGGCGGGAATATTCGAAATACGAACGTCTGACGCACGTTTCATTCCCCAAAAATGGCGTGTTATTCTACAATAAGGATATAATG
>NW_017133050.1:0-464 GCF_001652005.2 Ceratina calcarata | reverse complement strand
TCCGAGATTCGGTGTCCGTAGGGTCGTTTGGGTCAGGTGTATACAAATTGGTTAGGTGTGGGAGTGGGGGCGCCCAGTGTCCGGTCTGCCGTCCAGTCATTGAGTCAGAGGCATGCGAGTAGGGGCGTTCGTTTGGGCTGTCGTTCTTTCAGCGTTAGTTTTTTATTTTTCGTGGTAAAAACCTTTACGTCGGCCTCCTGGGGCGGGAGAGTGTCGCAGTCTTGGGGCGTCGGGCCGACGGATGACAGGTTTATCGGTAGGGTGTAGTGCGGTGTGTCGGGTCGTAGGGGCGTTGTTCGCGCCGGGGTGTAGTAGTGTTTGCGTCGGCGTACAGGTCTCGTTTTAGTTTACCGAGGGTACAAGTTGTTAGGGCGTTACAGCGCCAATGGTTCTTTGTGCTGTGTCTGGTAGTTGCAGGTTCCGCCGTTTGGGTTCTTTCCGGCTCGTGTTTCAATTATAGGTTT
>NW_017133049.1:0-464 GCF_001652005.2 Ceratina calcarata | reverse complement strand
TTATTATTAGAGTGGGGCAGTTTGGTTCGCACAAAAGAAATCAACGCCCAGTGAAGTTATAAAGAAATTTTCTGCAAGAAAATGAAAGGGGAGCAAGGAAACCATAGGAGTCGGTGGCGCCTTTGGAAAATGAATTGCTATTCAGATGGATCGGGACGACGCAATTACATTCCGATTGTCTCATCGTTTGAATGGCTCGCTGATCGATTGTATTGAGCCTTAATTGGCTGTAAAGTCTCCGGGACTCGGAAGTACGATTGTCTTCTCTCGCTTATGCCGTAGTTTTGTTTGTCCAAGTCTTCACCTGCGCGGCTGGAGATAATATTTCTTAAGACCAATAAGAATGAAGTTCGATCAAGCGTCACGATGTAACGTGAATTTATCGAAGAAGACATTACTTTATCAACGGTTCAATTATTATTCAGTTATAAAAATATAATTAATAAATATTCTTAGACTGTGTA
>NW_017133048.1:0-464 GCF_001652005.2 Ceratina calcarata | reverse complement strand
TTAGGCGAACCCAATAAATATTATATTTATATTATTTCGTCCAAAAAATAGAGGATGTCTCCATATTTTTAAACAGGAATGTACTAAAAGCTAATTAGTATAATATGATTGCACTTTGGAATGTATTCAATTCTATTCATGAGATTTTCATTTACACAATTCCACTGGTTAGTAAAACGTTACGTGAATAAAATCATTTTGTATTTAATAGATTTTCTGGTTACGAAACGCAATTGATGAAAAGGGTGTCTGATCCGTCGAGCAGTCTACGTTCCTCTGCTACTGACGTTTTTGTAATTCATTCCAGTTTCAGAGCTGAACTCAACGATTTAACGATACACACAATTGTATGTATATGTATCCGATGGAATTCCGTTTCAATCAGTTAATAAATTCGAATAAACTTGGTATACGCGACCTCTTTAATCAACCCCCTCCGTACGTTTGCCTCGCGTGCTTCTAGA
>NW_017133047.1:0-464 GCF_001652005.2 Ceratina calcarata | reverse complement strand
ATTCTGCTTTCTGCATTCTGTACGCTCGGTTCACGGATTACTTCGGCACGAACGACTATCGTTCGACCAACACTGATCCCTAACGAGTGCATTACATTTCGTAATTTTAGAAAGAAGGATTACCTCCGAATACGAATAATAAGGCGTTTAACGTGAATTCCTATTCGGGTAATTCATTTTCGGTTACGAATTATACAGGACGGAAAGATTATCTCCTGTTCCTGACGTTCGCACTGATTGTCAGTGTCGAAACAAGGGCCCGTCTATTTTATACGTGTCCGAGTCACGGGCGTTCCCGTGACCATTACAGCTTTTATTCATAGCTGGTCGCCGGTTGTATTATCCCGGCAGGGTTCTTCTGGACGTAGTCCAGACTATTCTGCATCGGGCCTGACCATAGTTTGGCGGTCAGATAGCTCCCCCGGCAGACGCTCCTTGGCGTAGTCCGAAGTATTTTGCAAGGG
>NW_017133046.1:0-464 GCF_001652005.2 Ceratina calcarata | reverse complement strand
CGGTCGAGCTCCGGGCCTATAAGTGTTCGTGTGCGGGCGCTGCCTCGGTCAATTTCGTTCGTCATTGTTCGGGCTGAGCTTCCTGTGTTCGCGGGTTCCCGGTTTGTCTTTCCTATCGCTGTTCTTTCCCGTTGGATTTTTTTCGGTTCGGGCCGTTTGGGGTTTTATTGCTGTCTTCCATTCGTTTTCCTGTGGTCTCGTTGTTTTTTACTCGGTTAGTATTTCCTTTGCTTTTGGTCTGTTTCTCGTCCCGCGTGTTTCCCGTGGGTGCCTTTTGGTTTCCTCTCTCTTTTTTAGTTTCTTATTCCCCTTTTTTCGTGTTTTGCAGCTCTCGCGATGCACGGTCGGCTTCAGCTGCATATCGACAGTCGGTTCTCCTTGGTGAGTAGTTTGTTCCTTGTCGTGTTCAATCATTGTGTTTTACTTCCCCATTTTTCTTTCCTGCCCGGGGGCCGGGCGTCCGT
>NW_017133045.1:9768-10755 GCF_001652005.2 Ceratina calcarata | reverse complement strand
TAAAAATTCAGCGCTGCAAAACATATTGTTATGCAATTGAGTTATGAATTCTTTTGCAACGGAAAAATTACATTAATCATTGCGCGAATACAACTCAGGAGTGTGCATCACGTTCGGCAGTAGTTATATGAAACGTAGAGGTAATCCTTCTCTGCGGTGAATTTTTGGAAGTCAACGTCTTTCGAAAAGTAATCGAAGAGAATCAGAGCTTTCCTTTATACGATTTTATGCCATGGGCTCGGTCAGCGCGCGCCCAGCAGAGTATGTATGACAAAAGGCAATTCAGTCTTGGCATCTGATAAGTGCAAGTCTGGAAACTGTCCCTTGTCATCGGTTCGAGTGTTCTGCACGTGAAGAATTTTTAAGGATGTCAAAGGAACGAAGGCCGGGTTTAGTTGAAAAATACAAACACATTTTCTCTAACGAATTTGTCCCTCGAGTGGAGAAAGATTTTCTGGAAGAAAATCTTCGAGCGAGCGATCAGTTGGCTTCGCCTTGCGTCACTAAACAGAACGGTGCGTGCCTTAACGAACAAGGAATATTTTAATATGTTCGTCATTTACGCGTAGGTGGGCTATAATCCGAGAGCGGCAGTGGAATTGTTCTGCGAACGGTATTCCGATCGGAACTAACAATTAAAACAAAAAAGTGTATGCAAATTTTCAATTGCAAAGTACAATGTGACAGTGGATTTGTAAAATGTAAAGTGGCAGTGAATTTGGGTCTCTTTCCCGATCTCGGCGGTTTTTTCCCCTCTCGCTTTTTTTCCCGCTGTGCTCGGTCTCTTTCCCGATCTCGGCGGTTTTTTCCCCTTTCGCTTTTTTTCCCGCTGTGCTCGGTCTCTTTCCCGATCTCGGCGGTTTTTTCCCCTCTCGCTTTTTTTCCCGCTGTGCTCGGTCTCTTTCCCGATCTCGGCGGTTTTTTCCCCTCTCGCTTTTTTTCCCGCTGTGCTCGGTCTCTTTCCCGATCTCGGCGGTTTTTTCCCCT
>NW_017133045.1:6223-8937 GCF_001652005.2 Ceratina calcarata | reverse complement strand
CACTGACCAACGAAGAAGTAAGTTCAACTTTGATTCTTTTCACATTTTTCATAATTTTACCTATCCTGTAATTTGTAAAGTTGTTTGTTATTTCATTGAGCATGTTACATTTGTTCAGTGAACGTAAGTAACGACTAATCCCTTTCTTTCTTCTGATATTTAACCAATTTGTTAGTTCGTTTTTGCATGCAACATTTCTTTAATCCTATGCTCTCGTCACGAGCGCGACATACGGGCGCGGCAACGCACGAGGCGGTTATCGCGCTCCTGCCCGCCTTGTATACTCGCGCTCTGATTGGGCGAGGATTTTTGTTAATAACTCAATAACCACGCCTCGGACAACTTTTTCGCAAAGGAAAAAGTTGTTTAAAATCACCTCAGCTCCTTCTCATTTTCGGGCGTAAAGGGAGTTCTGGGACACCCTGTATACCTTCACGGGTAACCGTCGGGAGAACCTTCGAGAAGGCCCGCATACCCGTCGCATTACGCACGCGCGAATCCCGTCGGATTACGTAATCGAAGGATCGACGATCGATTCCGTAACCGACGGATCACTTCTAGTTAGAATACCGAAAGTATAAATTCGTCTCCTAGTTTGAGTATCATAAAAGCACTTCGAGTCCGAATTCTGTAAAGAGCATTTCTAGTCGAATATTAAAGTACAAGCTCATCTTCTAGTCGAATAGTTTACTCCGCATCCGAATATTGATAGAATACGAATGTCAAAGCGCGTATAGTTGTGTGTGAGTGGCTATAGCGAGAACAGTATTAATTGTTAAACGAAGTCCGAAAGCTAGCGTGCGAAAGGGATCTCGATATTGGTACTCCAACGATCCGTGAGTCATACTTCCTTAATAATAACAATTGTAATCGTGAACACCGATCTATCGATCACATTTTTGTTAAATAAGCCATCAGTCTAGCATAGATTACGTTCGCTGTTTCGTCTGTGATTAATTCCGCCTTTAGTCCGATAAAAGCACGTGTTACAATTGTAAGACTGATCAACCTAGTCTCGTTCTTTGTTAAATATGTAGTGATACTCGTCATTCAATTTACATCATAGAATAAATTTCTAATTTCCCTATCAATTCTGAGTCCTTCTCCCAAGGAGACACGAACTCCTCCCTCGACGAATACTCGCTCGCAGAGTATTCGGTTATAAAGGTGTTATACAGGGTGTCCCAGCTACCTCTGGCATCTCAAATATCTCGCTTGTTTTTCATGATAGAAAAAAATGTGACAAGAAAAATTTGAAAATGGGGGAAAACAATTGAAAATGATGGGGCACATATTCTGATTGGTAAAAAATTTTACTCGTCATTTTTTTTCGAGATTACAAGGTCATCGGTGTTTTTTTTAAATGGAACCATATATTTTTGTTATCATACGATGATAGCTGAGGGCAAGGCAAGTTCATTGACCTATAACACTACGACCTTCAAATGACCTTGACTGTGGAAATTTCATAAAAGTTTGGAAATTGATTTAAATGGTGAAGTACCTTGCCTGATATTAGTAAACACGCTTCTTGTAACTTCAATATTGCATTATTGATGTAAGTATATTGTAAACATTGGTACTTAGTTCTCTTCTTTAGTTTACTACAGGCAGCTTAATATTTATTTTCGATAGAAACGAGCTTATGAGTGTGGAAGATAATTATAAAATAATGGTATTCTACAGTGAGCAAGAGAAAATTGAAATGATTTTAATTTACGGTGAGGCTGGAAGAAACTCTGTACTGGCAGCTCGACTCTATGCAGAGAGATATCCCGAAAAAAATCATCCTTGTCGACAAACTTTTGACCACATTGTTCAGTTATTTATTTCAACAGGCAGTGTTAAATCATTGAAAAGAGAACGATCGAAACCTGCTACTGGAGATGATAAACAAGTTTTAGTATTGGCTGCAGTAAATAGTGATTCAACTACAAGTTGTCGAAAAATTGCCCGTTTTTCGGATATCTCAAAATCAAGTGTATGTCGCATACTACAGTATCACAAATTTCATCCATATCACATTTCATTGCGTCAGGAGCTTCATGGTAATGACTTTGATAATCGCGTTGCTTTTTGTCAATGGGCATTACAGCAATTGCAAGGGAATAGAAATTTTTTTCCTGACGTTCTGTTTACTAATGAATCTACTTTTACTAATCATAGACAAGTGAGTAGGCATAATATGCATTATTGGTGCACCGAAAACCCAAAATGGCTTAGGCAAGTTGAACATCAACGTCCATGGAGCGTAAATGTATGGTGTAGTATGCTTGGTGGAATTATTATTGGACCATTTTTTATTAATGGCACCTTGACTGGACAAAAGTATGCAAATTTTTGAATTTATAAGCTACCAGAACTATTAGAAGACATTTCCATTGCTCAAAGGTTACGAATGTGATTCCAACATGATGGATGTCCGGCTCATAATTTATTAATAGCCCGACAAGTACTACAACAAAAATTTCCTCAAAGATGGATCGAGCGAGATTCAGATATTCCATGGCCTGCGTGCTCGCCAGATATTACACCGTTAGGTCTTTTTCTTTGGGGCACGGTGAAATCACAAGTTTACGACGAAATTCCCACGACACCGGAAAACATGATGGAACGTATTAAAATTGCCTGGGGCTAATATCAGCAGGGAAATAATAAAAAACACTACCGAATCATTTATTAATCGCTTAATGAAATGCATCGAAGTTAATGGA
>NW_017133045.1:0-5905 GCF_001652005.2 Ceratina calcarata | reverse complement strand
TCAGAATACATGCTCCATCGGATACAATAACTTTTTTTTCTCACATTTTTTTCTATCATGAAAAACAAGCGAGATATTTGAGATGCCAGAGTTAGCTGGGACACCCTGTATGTACTAATGAATACTAATGATTGAGGAAAATGTTGAAAAATGATGAATTGAGAAAAACTATTGATTCAATTGCATTTGGATAAAAGTGGAACGAACAGAGAATGTTTCTACGAAAACAGAAATCAACTACATCCCTCTTGTTCTTCTATACTTCATCCCTATATACTTCAGTAAAATTTAATTTCAATCGACGACTGTTCATAAACAGAGGATACTCAAATCAGTCTTATTTTTCGTGTCAATAATGCAATTGAACTCGAATGTGAAACGCAACAGTCTATATAGTGAAACCCGTACATCGTATCCACGGACGTTTCATCCGTGAGAAAGAGTACTGGTTACGTTATCTTTGTTACACAATACAGGGTGTCCCAGAAAAGGTGTTGGAGCCGAAAATGGCAGATTGGGAGGGTCTTCCTGAACAACAATTTCCTTTTGCAAAATGCAGAATGGGGCTTGGTTACCGAGTTATTAACGAAAAACACGGATGGAGTGCATACCGGCGGGTCGTATTTTACGCGTTCAACTAGTTACACGTTAAGGGAAATCGAAAACAATAAGCTGTCGAAACTTCTTCCGTACGGATTATGGTAGGGTTTTTACCTGCGTACAATGTGTCTACGGCTACGGCAAAAGGCAATTCAGGCGTCGACGGATGGTAGCTGCAAGTCGCAGAGGTACCGAGTGTTCAACACGTGGGGAATCGAAGGTAGGGTTTCTTTCAGGGATGTTAAAAACATTTTCACTAAGGTATTTGGCCATCGAGTGGGGAAAAGTCTCCCGAAGGAAAGTTGTGAGAGACGGTTCAGTAGGTATCGAATCGTGCACCTCAACTCAATGACGGATCCCGAAAAATCCAACAGAGTATTACGAAATAATCCGAGTGTTCGCCTAACGCGAAGATGGTTATCCGCCGATTCCGATAAAAAGCGCGTCATCCGGATCGAGTCGCGCCCTTCGTGCACCGTGTAGTTCACGGACCACGCGGATAGTGAAGTTTATTTTGTTAGTGAAAAACAATCGGTTCCTTTCGGAGACGTTTAATGTTAGAGTGCAAGAACGACAGTGTAAGTGTTTGAAAATTTTTAAGTGAAGAGTGACAGTGGTGTAATGAAAGTGCATTTGTGTATAAAAATCAATCGGCTGCTTTCAAAGACGTTTATTGATAGGACGTAGGAGCAACAATCTTAGTGTGTTAAAATTTTTAAGAGTGACAATGATCGTGCGGTGGATTGCGGGGTTCCTTCCCTGAACAGAAGATCAGCTGTGGCCTACCTGCGAGCGGCAAGGACACTGACCCACTGACCGTGGCCCATTGTGAGCAGGTGCACTTGCGGATTAATGGGTAAGTCTAATCTCTACAGTCTTTGCATTTTCTTTTAAATTCAATGTTCCGTGCGCCCTGATAATTCCTCGTTTATCCTACCATCGTCCATCAATTATCAATAATCTATCACTTCCCCATCCATTCCACGTGAATAACGATTAAGTGTATTAATTGTCATTCATAATAACGCACGAACAATAATTTCCTTGCATTGTTATTCATGTAGTTTGTAAAACGCTTCGTACTGAGCGGAGCGCTTGTTCAAACGCGTGAAAGGCCGGGCAGCCGGATCCGAGCCAACGCTCCCGAGTCGGAGCCCGAGCGCTCTGATTGGTCCGTGTTTTTCGTTAATAACTCGGTAACCAAGCCCCATTCTGCATTTTGCAAAAGGAAATTGTTGTTCAGGAAGACCCTCCCAATCTGCCATTTTCGGCTCCAACACCTTTTCTGGGACACCCTGTATAAAGTAGCTGCTGAATTTCTCTATTTTACTCACATTCGATACCTTATCTCATTGGTTTCATATCCAACGAGTTCTTGTACACCACGCGAATAAAAATATCGATCGGATCAGAACTGCCCTCTGCAATAGAAACGGGAAAGTTTGTAGTAGCAGAGTAGATAACATCAAGAAACGCAAAAGGATTCTATGTTCATTATACATTCACTCATAAAATACAAAAGACCATACGCATACATTTTAGATATGTACAATACGTTGAAGGAAATATTATATAAAATTATATTTATTTTAAAAATTATAAGCTTAGAAAGTTACCTGGTATTAAGCAGAGTATTTTTATAGAATTAGTTAGATATAATTGCTGGACTAACGATAATTTTTCTTTGTAGCTCCCGCCTTCACGTCGTGGTGCCTGTCACTATATTAATCGTTTACTACCCAGAGACATTGACATTAAAAGGAATACCGTGTATTAAATTTAATGAATCAATTGTCTAGTTTTCTCTAGATTGAAGACGGCATTCGAGTAAATGTAGACGCTCATTGACAGGAAGAAATCGCTCTCATTAATTTTTCAAACCCATTAGCACGTACGAAGAGGCGCTTGCATAGCTGTAAGTGCAAAAGCATAAATTATTCTCTTCACAATCAAGCGCACATAAAATGTAGTTTCATGTTAAATTAATGAAAGTAACAACAGGGCGTGAAGCAAACGGATGAATAAATGAAGCACGAGCAAGTTAGAAATTGGCTAGACTTAATCTTTCCATTACTCGTATTCAATAATTTAAACTGTACGTTTATGGTTTGTACCAAACCAAAAAGGTTTCCACACTTAGGCTTATCTTTGTCAAGTTAATTCTAAATAGGATCTCTAAACGCTACTGCTATTCCGGACAAGTATGCATTAGAAAGTTTTAAATCTCTTTATGGAAGTGAACAGTATCAAAATAAAATTCTTTGTCTATCAACTAAACAACAAATTGCTCGCGTCTTTTATTGAATTAATGATTATTAATTACATCCTTGTTTAATATGATTGAACAGTATATGAATGTGACTAAAATGTATGCAAGCGCTGTTGGTATATGGCCGTATCAGAGTCCAGTGCAAAAGAACATTCTTCGCATCTATATTAACGTTATGGTTGTTTTATCGTTAATAACGCAGGTGTGTACGATTTTTAATGAGAAATGTAATGACTGTACGCTTAAGTATCGGATGTCTTTGTTTTAACACATTTCATGAAGTGTATAGTTTCGAATATAGAAAAGATAAATTTGTAAATTGTAATTTACAATACAATTTCGATTGATCAGTGTCACTTCGACTTTAGGTCAGCAGAGTCGTACTATACGCCAGCATCGATTCTTTAGTGGATCAAATTCCTTTTCTGGGGGTAGCTATCGCTTCATTTGTGAAGTATAGCAATTATCAGTTTAACGACGCGAAGGTGAATTGAACTGAATATAATGGCAACATACTTATATACATACATGCAAACCTATTTTTGTGCGAGGGATAGGGTCCGCATAAAAGAAAATGCAAAAAGAAGAGTATTTCGAAATTTAATAAATAGCTAGAAAAATATTATTTGTAATACATTTAAAAAGAAAAAATTGTTTTACGCGGTTTCTATCCAACGCATAAAAAATATTTCACATAAAAAATAACTCACAACCGTACGATTTAATTCGAAATTACTCTTCCAAACAAGATAAAAAAAATTAATTTACACATGGGAACATTTGTAAATATTTTATTCACTTATACATTCTATATAGGGTCTTCCAACAAGAGCGATAGCTCTTTCGCCGAATCGCTTAGGGCCATATACTCGGCTTCCGTCGCAAAAACTACTGTGGTGCTCTACGCAATTCGGTCCGTACTTGTCAGACATGACAAAACGACTCCCGATAATATTTTGTACTTGTGCCCTTGATAGCAGAACCCATGTTTTATTTTTAATGAGTGATACAATCTCATTTTCCGTGGCTTTCATTCATTTATGTGAATCCAGATCCTGTAAAACTTGAGTTACTGAAACATCAACCAAAAATGCAGCATCTTCTGTGATAGAATAGTTAGCTTTTTGATCCTTGGTTGTTCGCTGAAGAATTCTTCTTGAAGGCTGAAGTTCTGCAGTGCTTTTATTTCTGGAACAAACACTGGTTTTCCCATTTGTTGATTCGCGTCGTCCTTCAACAGAATTGGTACGTTATCCATTTGGAGCAAATCCGTGATATATCTCCTTGTCAAATTCTTCCCATAAATGACCGATCCCAACTTCATCCGAGTCAGAATCGTGTGCTTCATAATTTGAACCTTTATTCCATTGCACTTCTGTTAGGATATCCTCGCAAGATTCATCTAACTCATCGCTATGCTCCAAAAAGTTCACATTCTTGGATATTTCAATGTCCCCTTCATTTGGTATTTAAATTCTGTAGTCTTTGGATTCGTTGTTGCAACCAACAAATCTATCCTTTCTAGAGCGTGAGTCCAGCTTACTTTGTCCCGGGAACTTATCCATTGCATACACTTCGCATCCAAATTGAGAATATCTGACATCTCTTAACTGACAAGGGGAGGCCCGAGATGTCTGGAACACGGACTTTGATGAGTCTCACATATGTTGTAGTGTAGATGTAGTACAACAATATATGTTTCAATGTTGGGGCCAACGATTAATAGTTTTCGAAATATTAATAAACATATGTGTCGATGGGTTGAAAAACAAATATGTTAACATCTCCTGCGGTAATAAACATTAGCGAAGCTCGTAACAGGTCGGATTAGTAATCTTACTCCTGCCGGTTCGAGTCCTGATGAATGCATTTTTCTTTATTTTTGTTTTTACATTCCAGCATGTGACAATTATCATAAAAACATGTAAAACAATAATGTATGCATGTGACACATAGACACTCGCGGTGCATGTGTACTCGTGTGGATATTTCTTTTTGTTACGAAGAAAAGAGCATTCACCCTCCTGATTCGAAAATCTCATAGAGCGTGTTTGGATGTGTTCTTGTGGATTTAGCGAGTAATCAGGAGGAATGCGAGGCACATCATTTAAAATAATTTGGGTTCTCCACTCGTCATCCGAGGTAAGCCCACAAATTATCACTACGGTTCTGTTCATCGTTATCGACATGCATTGACCGACGACGATCAGCTGCGTGTATGGTAAAAACACCCGCCGATGCAAGTCGGATTGTTCTATTTCAGGGGCAGAAACGCCAAATTTTTAAACGTTAATTACTAATTAACGAAGCCCCAAACGCAATTTTCTCTCTCTTCATTTTCGTCTTATTTTTGATCATAGAACACGTCCTTAAAATATTGCCCACCTGTAGGTTTACACCCTGTATAAAGATATACGCGATTATTCATAATCAATTATCATCATCTACTTGCGGTGATATGATTCGGTATGCATGGTACGTTTGCAAATTAACAGAGAAGAGAGCCATTTTTTAATGTGAATCAAGTGCAATTTCCACCAGAAATCAGGACACATAAGTGTGTGTGTGTGTGTGTGTGTGTGTGTGTGTGTGACGAAGCATGATGTGAATGGTGTCGCGAATTTTATTGTTTTACATGTTTTTATGATAATTGTCACATGCTGGAATGTAAAAAACAAAAATAAAGGAAAATGCATTCATCGGGACTCGAACCGGTAGGAGTAAGATTACTAATCCGACCTGTTACGAGCTTCGCTAATGTTTGTTCCGGCAGAAGATGTTAACGTATTTGTTCTTCAACCCATCGACACTTATTTTTATTAATATTTCGAAAACTATTGAGCCCCAACATTAAAACATATATTGTTTTACTACATTTACACTACAACATATGTGAGACTGTTTGGGAATGAGTTGGGAATGAGTTTGAGAGGCAATGGATTTGCGCGATGGTTCCGGATTACGGTGTTGTCTGCGATTCAAAGGGAGACGTTGGATGTTTAAAGCGCGTTTTAATATAAAAAAGGGGTCTCGCCT
>NW_017133044.1:0-464 GCF_001652005.2 Ceratina calcarata | reverse complement strand
TAGAAATGATAAAAAACTGAGAGACTGTTCCATTTTCGCAAGTCGTACAGTGGATAGAATTTAACAGGAAAAAAATAGCGACTACAAAAAGCATCAGAGGAAGACGGCGGGTTGAAAGACCGCGGGTCTCGGCAGCCAGAGTATCGGATATCATCGTGTAAATAAGAAACGCAGGCAGACCATGCGCCGGCTTCGAGTGTCCTCCACAGTATGGGGGTTGGGATGGGAAAAAAGCTAACGAATTAAGGCGATCTCTAGGGCGAAGCTTCTTGCCCCTCTGGAACCCCTCGGATAAAAGGCTGCTCGATCTCCACTTATTGCCTGGCTGCTCGACTGAAACGCGGACCAAAGTGCTCGCGAGGGTCGAATCCAACTTCGTAATCGAGATCGTGATTTTTATTAGATTTTAAGAACAATTTTCCGACTTATAACAATTAATAGATTTCCTCTACTCTATGTATTCT
>NW_017133043.1:0-464 GCF_001652005.2 Ceratina calcarata | reverse complement strand
TGATTTAAAACAGATTTTTTAATGTTTTATTTTACATAAAAGTCCGCAGTTTAATTATTACTATAGTTCTGAGAAGGTAACGTTATAAAAGTGAACGCAAGTTTAATAAGATATTCATATTTTATATAAATAAAAAAGTTATATAAACGATACATCCTTATATACATACATCCGCCTGTAAATGATATTACCGTGGAACAAGATCGATCGTGTAATATGCAACGACTTGTACGTCATCTAGTAATGGTAGCCGCCAGAGCTCGGTTGGTATGAGCTTGGACCCTGATAAGAACCACCGCTACCACCGCCTCCTCTTCCACCACCTCCTGCTCCTCCTGCTCCTCGGCCACCACCGCTGCCACCGCCTGCATAATACACAATACGTAATAAGCCAAAAGAGTGGAATAATTAAAATACTACATGAATGAAATTAAATTATCATCGACACCGTTTATGTCATCAGG
>NW_017133042.1:0-464 GCF_001652005.2 Ceratina calcarata | reverse complement strand
ATTAATTGTTACAGTGTTTTATGCAATAATTGTTATAGTAATTAATATAATTTTTTATAGAGTAATATATTGATTGATACACTGCTTCAAATTGTTTAGTCATGCTTAAAATATGGATAAGTAATCGTGGCTATTAATAATCGATGAATCGCCCCTGCAGACGAGCACAGATATGAAATAAAAGCGCAGGAGAGGATTCTAAGTTTAACTTTTTCGATGGTACAAGATTTCCGCAGGCATTTGCATTGCAAATTATTTTCTTATTACTTCTTTTCACCGAGCACGTAGTCCCGCAGTCACGATACAAAGTGCAAATACGTGTTAAATGCAAACTCAAGCATATCGATAAATCTCGCAGATATCAGCTGAATTTGAAAAAATGCAGACTCTCATGAACAGATTTCCTATTTCAAATTTACACTTGAACTTTACTTCCGACGAATATTAATAATATTTACAAAGTT
>NW_017133041.1:0-464 GCF_001652005.2 Ceratina calcarata | reverse complement strand
TTTTTTTTTTGCCTGTTCGAGCTTAATTGAATCGCGCGTCCATCGCGTGTTCGAACGTTCCGTCTTTCATGGGCTGTCTTCGCCGACACGTTTTGCCTTTTGTTATTTTTCTAACAACGTTCTGTCGCCCGTCGGATACCTTTCGTGCCAATCAAGCCCCTATCGCCCCGAAGGTGAGCGCCGATAACCGGAGAAAATCGACGTTTCCCCTTGACAGATTCGCGCGACGGGCAAAATTTTCAGGCGAGAGCCGACGGTCTTTCGACGTTCCGTCATTGAATCGATTTTTCATATCAAATTTCGCCCACCAAAAAGTTATAACGTGAAACAATGTAAATGGAAACGAATTGTTCAAGAATAATAAAAACTGGAAATATTACTAAATTTATTTAGCTGTTATGAAGAATTGTTTATTTTATAATCAGTAGAAACTGTTTAATGATTCATATTACAATTGTTTAAAT
>NW_017133040.1:0-464 GCF_001652005.2 Ceratina calcarata | reverse complement strand
AGCACTCTGTTTACAAACTTCCAACATTAGACTTGCTCCCCATGAAATAAAAGGTCAATTGAATTCGGAAAAAATAACGTACTGTTCGTGTACATGTGAAGCAGGATTAGGAGAAAAATGCAAGCACATCGTTGCTACTTTATTGTACTGCTATCAGTAAGCCAATTAACCTCTAATTGAAATTGATATTTTACTGCTCCAGCTACTCTTTTAGGAATAGTGATAAAATAGATATATTGTCATGTACGGATAAGGAATGTGAATGGAAGAAAAAGCAAAGAAAAGTATTGCTGAACTACGAGCCAATTCCTATTTTAGAACACGAATGTTTTTCTACTCCAAGCGTCTTAAAAAAGAAATCAATTATTAAAGATGTTTTAAAACTAAAAGATAACAGAAAAGAAGAAGAATATATTCAAAAATTAATAGAAGAATCAAATAGAAAAACAGCTGCCTCTAGTACT
>NW_017133039.1:0-464 GCF_001652005.2 Ceratina calcarata | reverse complement strand
AACCACTCGGCGGCGCACCTAACCCGCCGACTCGGGATACGCGCGTCACAAAGTATAAAACTTATAGAATCTAAACATAACATAAATGTGGGACGCACTTGAATGCTGAATGCCAAGTGCGAGAAACGACTATAAATTCGAGCCTAACTGCCTTTTTGGACGAACATGGAGTCATTCGAGTTGGAGGACGTGTGACGGAGCATATTTCCTCCGTCCCCGCGTAAACGCGCAACCGGTCCGACGGGGCAAGCCTCTCGGAGCGGACGCTAGGCGGCGTCGCCCGAGGCGGCCTTCTCGCGGCCGAGATACGACGCGGCAAGACTCCCGACGTCGACACTAGGCGGCGCCGCTCGGGAAGCCTTCTGGCAACCGCGGATACGACCTGTGCCTTAATAAGGGCGGCCCGAAACGGTGATAAGCACTCTGATTACTGTGACAGGCAGCTGTACACACTACAAAGTAAG
>NW_017133038.1:0-464 GCF_001652005.2 Ceratina calcarata | reverse complement strand
CAAATCTTCCTAAAACTGTGTTAATAAAAAGTAAGACAGTAAAAAATTATCGGTTCTTTTTCCCGATTACTCCTAAAGTATTGGAGATAGAAAAGAAATTGTATAGAGGCTTATTTGCATAGCAGTACCTGAAACTCTTGTTCAAAAGATTTTTTGCTAAGCTCAATGATGAACAAAGTATTTATTTTATTTTACAGAAAATTAACGCAGCCATGGAAACCACGGCCAGCGGTCTGGAGATCGGCATTCTGGACATATATGGGTTCGAGATCTTCGACACGAACGGTTTCGAGCAGTTCTGCATAAATTTCGTGAACGAGAAGCTGCAGCAGATCTTCATCGAGCTAACACTGAAAGCTGAACAGGTGAGTCCGATTGTTACTTCCATCTTTTATTATTAGAATGATTGCATGGACGGTTGCTTTTAAGTAATCATTTATTGAACGTAGTGCTTTACTTAAATC
>NW_017133037.1:0-464 GCF_001652005.2 Ceratina calcarata | reverse complement strand
TAGTTGCTAGCATAATACAAAGTGGAATCTTACGAATCGTAAAAAATTATGAATATTATATGTTAAAACAAGAAATAAAAGAGAGCTATTTCGATCGTATCTAGGTCATGAAACACCGATTAATAAATTATAAATAGGTAACATCGTGATTGATCAAATTATGAGAGATTTTAATTATTGTTCGAATGATCGCCTAATGCAAGCACTTCCATACCTGTCACATCAGATCGGTTTAGTGCCGACTCGTTAGTCGATTAGAGTCTGGCGAATGATCATTCAGTTAAATGTATTTAGAAAATCATCGGTCGCGGGAGAAGACGTCGATATAATTAGAAAGTTTGTACAAAATTTTAGAAATGCGAAGGGAATTGAAGTCGAGTCGTTTCATTGACAAAAAGAATGAAGAAATGAAAGAACGTGAACAAAGTCTGAATTGACCTAATGAACAAATTGTTTGCAATCAT
>NW_017133036.1:0-465 GCF_001652005.2 Ceratina calcarata | reverse complement strand
GTTTCTGGTACTCTCGAATCGCTTGGACCCGCTCTTCCAGCGGCGCGATCCCTTCTACAGTAACCTTACATCCTAAATATTCTATTGCTTTTTCAGCGAACTTACATTTGGCTAAATTTATAGTTAGACCGTTCTCTCTTAATCTACTAAATACTAGACGCAAGTGTTGTTCATGAGCTTCCACATCAGGAGAAGCGACAGTTATGTCGTCTACATAACATTTTCAAAAGTGTAAGCTTCGTAATGCGGAATCCATGAGCCTTTGGNAACCCAAAAGGTGTTATCACAGCAGTTTTCTCTATGTCCTCCGGTGCTACCGGAATTTGGAAATATGCTCGCTTTAAATCTATCTTTGAAAAAACTATGCAGCCGTGAAAACGGTGAGCTGCATCATAAATATGAGGTAGAGAGTACCTATTCGGTACGGTCATGCCATTTAGACGACGATAGTCCCCGCATGGTCTC
>NW_017133035.1:9618-11551 GCF_001652005.2 Ceratina calcarata | reverse complement strand
ATAAAGTACTACATAAAGTGTCTATAATTGAACGATAGTCAGTATTTAACACAAGACAACTTTCTAACAGGTTATGGGCCCAAGTTCCTGCGTCTGGTGTCATCAAGCGATTGCATAAAGGCGATTAAAGACGACAATCTATGAAGATAATCAAAGTCGCACCAAACCCGTAGGAAACAACAAATCTAGTAATAAAACTAAGCATACAGATACTAAGCTACATTTAGTTAAGGAATAAAAGGAACAGGGAATTATCGATTTTTAAACACTGCCCCACAGGAAAGATGTTAGCAGACATGGCAACTAAACCATCAGATATCGCGGAATGCCACGGATGGATAAAACGCGGACAAAACGTGGACAAGCAATTATAACCAAGGAAGGGTGCCGAGATGCCACGACAAATGTGGAACTACTTCTTCTCGGATGCCCATACGAAGGCGCAAGCGTAGCGCCGCCATCTTAGTTCCTCCCAGAAAGGCCCCTCTAAACACATGAACGTCCCACAACAGAAACAATGGACTAATTTAAATATCAAACAAAGGCACGCGGACACAAAGAATCGAACTGTATTAAACAAGTGTATTTTTATGCCACAACAAATAAAGTACCACAACAAAGTATCCATAGCTGTACGATATTCAATTATTGGACACAAGACAAACTTCGTAAACAGCAAACGACCGGCGGAACGACCCCGAACGAAGACCCCGCGAACGCGAAAACGACCGGCAACCCCCCAAGGACACGCGGCCAGGAGGACAGGAAAGGTACAGAGACAAAACACGACACCGACAAATCTCGTTCTATTTACACCTCTTTATTTCCATACTTTTCCCCGCTCACCGAGCACACAAGCGCCAGACACACAGGCTCATCTATTTTACAAAACGCAGCGCGCCATTCTACCTCCAGAACACGGACGCGGCCTAACCGACAACCGGCAGGCGAACGACGGCGAACGACCAGCCTACGGCGGATCCGGAACAGCAGAACCGTCCTCCTGAGACCGGTCGCCTGCCTCCCGAGGCTGCGAGGACGCACCGGTGAAATGCACAGAGGTGGCACACTCGCCGCAACCGCTAGCACCGCACGAACCAGCCCCGTACGCCGGCAATCCTGCGGCCCAGTCCGCGGGCGGCTCATAAACCACCTCGCACACCACGGCCACGCGACACACTCCGTCGAATATGCCATCGTCCACAGCACCCTGCAACCACGCCAGCGTAACGGGCCGCAGCTCGTTCAACACAATGCCACCACGAAACACGGACAGGACGGGAGGCAAGAAGGTGACCTGGCCCGGATCGATCAAGGTCCGGCGATAGAACATGTGCACGTCAGCCCGCACCAAACGAATGTCCATCGATTGGATGGCCACGACGAACCAAGCCGCCTCAGAGTCGCTGAACACCCGGGCCGGGTAATCCTCCGGGACTAATAGCAAACGAGCCGCGCCAGCTGTCCAAGACATCTGAAAACAAGCAAAACCTAGATCAAAAGCAGGAAGAGAAACAGGGGAAGGAATCGAACCGATGGCAAAGACCGGCAAACACGCCCGACGGAACGCGACCGGACACACAGACAATCCACCTACCTCGACAAAAAGCAGCAAACAAGAACAAACACACGAAAAACGAGGAAAAACAAAAGCAGGATCAAACGAACACTGCAACGTTGTGACCCCAACTCAAGGAAGAAACCAGGGCAAACCCGACGACAACCGAAAATCGCGCCGGCTCGCGCCAAGAAAACGGACCAATCCATCGCGTCGGTTCGCGCCAAGAAAACGAACCAATCCAGAACAGGTCGCAACCACCCCCCTGAAAACATGAATAAGGGACACACCCCCCGGATACAAAACACACCACAAGCAGGAAAGAACAAGGACACACCACACCCCCCAACGACCACAAGACGCACCCAGCGACAC
>NW_017133035.1:3772-8094 GCF_001652005.2 Ceratina calcarata | reverse complement strand
TCAAACAGCAGAGCGAAACTCTAACCACGGCCCAGAACTGAAGTGCAAACCCCGCCACGATAACCGGAGCCACGGAAACCAGCCACAGGGACATGACCGGGTCACCCGGGCGACAATGACGGAAGCAACAAAGACAAGCTACGCACACAACCACCTGGCCGAAACGACTCGACGACCAACGCCAGGAGACACCGCAATCCGTACGCCGCCCCAAGACCACGAACCCCGGAAAACGACCCGGGATCAAAACAGGAAAGGGAAAGAAAACAAAACAAAACAACAAAACAAAAATACCCAAAGTACAACCATATATTTCACAACAAAACAAAAACAAATGTACAAATGAATAAAATAAATAAAATAATAAAAAAGCGCATACACATGTAAACGCCCACACAGCCCTAAGTAAGCCACACCCGCACACACGCGCGACCAGAGACGAAAACAAGGGAGACAGGTAAGACAGGTAAGACGCACACTACTCCTCGGGAACGAAATGGCGGAAGGCAACATCCCGCGAACGGGAACCCTCGCGCGAACGATCGCGCGAACGCTCACGTGGACGCGACCCACGACCAGACACCTCTAACCACGAACCCGTGGGATCGAACTCACGATCCCTATAGGTAAGATCTGCGGGATACACCTCCCGCACCAAGGTCACGGGACAAGGGTGATCGAGAGTCCGCCCCAGCAAAGTTTCAAATACCCACTGCCTGGTAACGGGTCGCAGATTAGCCACCAGAAAACCCCCGCTATACAACTGGAGGTCCAACGGACGCAGACGAACATTTCCCCAAGTAACACCGATCCGCTGGGACACGGTATACAGATCTTCCTGTACAAGGAAAGAATCCATGTCCTGGATCTCTCGCCGAACAAGGTCAGCCTCCGCGGGGGTGAACTGCCGCTCGGGATACCCCAAGGGCATCAACAACACCCGCTCCGCCAACTCCTGCTGACGCTCCCCAGCCTCACCAGGAAGGAAAGCACCAAACATCTAAAAACAGAAAAGAAAAGAATAAAAAGAAAAAGGAGGAACGAAGGACAGACAGGACGCACGAACCCGCGAAAGAAGAACAGGGAAAAATGGAACCCGGAACACGGGGACAAACCTCACCCCCCCCCCGGATATAAAACAAAAGGACACACCAAACCATCCGGGGAGGGAAAAACCCCCAATGAAAACAGACGACTGAGATGACACCCGCGGGCCAGAAACCAGGGAACGAAACGTACCCAACCCACCGGAAAAGAGGACAAGGGAAACACGGAAAAGAACAACACAACACGACAGGCAACTGGCCAACATACCATAACGACAGAACCAACCGCACAAGACCAAAAACAGGGCAAAACCGGAGAACGAAGGGAATCAAGGGCCGGCCAAAAACTGAACGGAACACAGCTCCGGCGGGCACACCACACACATATATACCCCCGGGACACGAGAAAAACACCATCCCCTCCACCACCCAGAAACGTAGGACGGACCCGAGAACCACCCCCGAGCGGCCGCCGCGGCAAAACGCACAAGGCCAAGGACGCGCGCACAACCCAAATCGAAAACACGCAAAAAAACCCCGCCATAGCATGAAAAAACACTCCTTCAGTAACAAACACGCACTAAACTTAATAAGAAACACATATTTTAACCTTATAAAAATATTCAGTCACTGCTCACAAAATGCTCCCCCGGTCCTTGTAACTTGATGACGACTACAGACCGGTGTTCACAAGAAGCTTCAACAAGTTTTACATGAGAGCCTTCGTTGACATATGCTTAAGTCGGACACGCAAAAATTTCCTTCGCCAGAACTCACCAATTTAGAAGTAGTAATAATAAAACATACGGATTTGAATAAGGGTTCACACTGTCCGCACCTTAAAACGGCGAAGCACATTATCAGAGGCTCAGTTGCAAACATTCTGCAAATCGTCAAACAGCTGCGATATCGGATCAAAAACTTTAGCGTCTATAGCCTACAGATCCGACCTTGGCCATGGGTCCGGTAATCTCTGGTAAAGACACCGCCGGAAAACTTTGAGAACCCAAAAATTAACACCAGAAATAACAGAAATCGCCGAGGTCCGGATAAAAACGTAATGTCAGCCCGCGACCCATAAAATAGCAAATACGTAACCGACACGGAGAAACGCGTAGAAAAATACTCACCAACTACAGGAAGACAGACAAGGTCCCATGACAGGCGTTACACGCCGGCACCTGTACATAAAGTGCTCATTCATGGACCAGATGTCATTAAAATAAATAATATCAGTTGGAGAACTCTCTGCAAGAAACCCAAGCAGCAAATAATAAATATATATGAAATATCACAGACAATATCACAATCGAAAATTTCAAGTCCACAGACAAATGAGAACTTATTTCACAGATTAGCCCTAAGTCTAGATCCACAAACTGGTCCATTCACACATAAAAGCGCGAAAAGAAAAGACATTTAACAGACGCGAACACTGAAGACTCAGAAACGGACAGCAAAAATGAGGAAGCGGAAACTGAGAAATAAAGGTAAAATTATCTCGTAATGCCACGATAAGATGAACATACAAATATCAATTAATTAGATGCATAACATTTTTATTCAACCAGTACATAGCAACTTCAAACGGCTGTGGCTCATCACTTCAAATTAAACTCGTCACAAAGAAAAATTTCTACAAGAAGAATGTCACTGTAAACACTCCTATAAATACATCAAAACATATCACATAATGCTATTTGAAAGTCAATCCCAAATGAACTCTCCTTACAATTCCCTCTCACAGAACAAATAATAATTAATAATAAATATCCTGCATAAAAACGGTTGCCGGAATCGAATTCCACGACTGAAATTTTGAAAAGGCGTATCTTATAACAAATAGACGGAAACTAGCAGTTTCATGGATCCAACCCGCGCTCTGACGGTTCCGGACCACTGTACGCCGCGAGCAAACAAACAGCCAGCCCGACAAACAGTCCCCCGGACCGGACACTGAACGCCCCCGAATACACCCGACCAGATGACCACCGGCGGGGAACGCACATCTTGAACGTAACTTACATGCACTAAATCCTTACGCAAACAAACATTTGATGCACTAAGGCCTATATAACATGAAAAACACTCTCTCAGACACAAATACACATAAAATCTATTAAGAAATACACATTTTAATCTTATAAAAAACATTCAGTCACTACTATCAATATCTCCCCCAGTCTTTGTAACCTAATGATGATTACAAACCGGTATTCATGAAAATTTACAATGAGCTCCACATGGGAATCTTAGTTGACAATATGCTCAAATCGGACACGCAAAATCCCTTTGCCAGAACTTACCAATCTAGAAGTTGCAATAACAAAACACGCAGCAAAGAAAATTAACGCAGAGAAAATCGCTACCGTCACAAGAAGGGAAGGATTTGAATAAAGGTATACACCGATTGTACCCCAAGATGGCGAAGCACAATTACCTGCAAGCGAAACATTAGGAATTCAGTTGTAAATACTCCGTAAACTGGCAAACAGCCCCGATATCGGATCAAAACTTTGTTGCCTATAGCCCAAGCGTTTAGCGGGGACCATGGGTTGGTAATCTCTGGTAAAATACTGCCAGGAATTTTTCGCGAATCCAAAGTAACATCGAAATAACAAAATTACCGAGGTCCCGATAAAAAGGTAGCATCATAGTGCAACTCACAATTAGCGAATACAGAATTGACATAAAGAAGCATGGAAATATTGTCTACCAATCATAGGAATATATAAAGCCCCAAGACAGGCATGACACGCCTACCAGATGCTATTAAAAATAATTAATAGAAATTGGAGAGCTCTCGGGAGAAGCCCAAGTAGCAAATAAAGAATATATGAAATACTACAGACAATATCACAATCGTAAAACTTCAAGAATACAGACAAGTGAGGACTTAATTCACAGACAAACTGTTTAAAGATAGAGGTTTTGCAAGGTTTAAGAGCATTGCTCGGCCTTGCCAATAATTATTAAATTCCAGTAACGAGAATTCGAGTACGAATTCTCGTGAATACAAACAGAATTCCGATGAAATCAGATCGGCATGGTTATAAGAAACGGTATAACGTTTCTTATACACGGTGTGCCGTACTGGTAAACATCACGAGGAAATCGACGGTCTCCGCGTAACGAGAATTCGAATACGAATTCTCGATAAATATATGTTGAATTCTCGGAAGCCATAAAAGGGGTTTCCGAGCCGGAGCACCGTCGAGTCGGCAATTCATAATCTCACTGTGCGGATCGAACGTATTTCGTACGATTTTCCAAACA
>NW_017133035.1:0-2777 GCF_001652005.2 Ceratina calcarata | reverse complement strand
TCGTGGCTCATCATCCCAAGCTAAACCTGTCACGTCTTAAGAATTTCATAAGAAAACTGTCACCTTAAAACACGTCTATAATTACACCGAAACATATTACACAATGCTACCTGAGAGTCAATCCCAAATGAATCTCCTTCACAATCTCTCTCTTACATAACAAATAAAATTAATAATAAACATGCTGTATAGAAACAGCTGCCGGAACCGAACTCTACGACGGAAAACTTAGAAAAGGTGTATCTTATAATGAATAAACGGAAAACAACAGTTTCACAAATTCAGTCCGCGTATTAACGGTCCCGGACCACTGCGCGCCGCGAGCAAACAAGCAGCCAGCCCGGCAAACCGACCCCCGGACCGAACACCGAACACCCCTGAATACACCCGACCCGGCGACCACCGCGGGAAAGCCGGCCGAACACCGCACGCCCCAACACCCACACATCTAACCGACCCCCGTTCACCCGAGGATAACCCGAACCACGATCAAATAAGAAATTGCCAATAAACGACGAAACGAACGAGACCCCAGACATGGACTTCGGAAACCGGAAATCGCACAGACACCGGACCCGGCCCACAGGGTAGCCCGGAAAACTCGAAACAAAAGCACCCCCTACGGACAATATCCCGGGAAACAAGCAAGAACGAAATCACGAAGAATCGCAACCATGTGGCGCTCAAGAGCAACCAGACGACCGAAGACGGCACAGGTACCGGTCCTGACCCACCGAACGATCCGAAATTATACAAATTGGGGCAGCCCGGAGAACCCCAATCGACGAACCGACTCCAGAAATGGTAACAAACTGCGAAAGCACGCATACAGCTCCAAAACGATCCCCTGAGACCGGAAATCACACAGACACCGAACCTGACCCAGCGGACAGCTCAGGAAACTCTGAACGAAAAGTCGCTCCCTACCGCTCACCAACGTTGTCGGAAACGATCCAGGGGACCCGGACCGAGGGTCAAAACACAGACAATGTTCAATGGTACGCAGAACTGATACCCCCTGTCATCTGACGACGGCCCGGCACATGTCCCGCAATCGGCCGACTAACCCCCCGGAACAACCTGGAGAATAAAAACGGCCCTTGCTCCTAAGTGAAAACAATAGAATACAAAACTAAAGGCAATTCACCGCACTTATATCTCACCTATCCACCCCCGCCTCCAGCAGGACACGGACCCAGACCACGTCGCGCATCAGCTACGCATCTGATTAATAAACTAATTACTTAAAGGGATAAAACTCCCGGGTTGACACGCCACCAAAGGGTTAAACCTAAAGGGACAACGGGAAAACCTAAAACGGGAAAACACACCACTGCTCAGAGGCATCAAGCACTAAGCGCGGAAACATCGAATCAGAAACTTACCCGCTGGAAGGAATCGGCGGCGGACCCTTGGTCCCAGCGACTAATAAACGGCAAAGAGCTGAACGAGTGACCAGACGCGAAGCAACGAAGCAGAAACCCGATACTTACCTCAAAACACGATACACCCGATGCTACAACTGAGACAATTTTGAGAGGGAAAGCGCAGCCAGCAAAATACCAACTCGCAACCGATTGAACAGACCGGAAATAGAAAGCGTTGCAAGACTAAAAGAACATCCCGGAAACTCTGACGAGCCGAAAACCGAGCTCGAAACAACTGGTGCCTCGACAACAGAAACCCCGACGACCTCTTACGATCAAAAGGGACAAAAACACACACCACCCACTGTCCCGTACAACTCCTTTATTAGATACATAAATCTCGCACTCATCCCAATCATCACCTCGACAATAAAACCACAATTCATAACCGTTACAAAAGAACAAAACTACAAACGACCCCAAGCGCCGCATCCTATCAGGTGACAGGTACATCAAGGGATCGAACGATGGAGCAGGCCTGTAATCACTCCCCCCTCGAATAACGAGGGACCGCTGTGACCTGAACAGCCCCGCGGACACTCCCGCAAACCAGGGATCTCAAATGGTGGACCTCGAACAAAGCGATCCTGTAGACACTTCGGACCCACCTAAAACAGAAAGGATATAAACACAATAAGATCGCTCAAAGAACGTACACCTTGATAACGACATCTAATCCAATACGCAACCAGAACGAGACTCTATGCGAGAACCTATATTCAAGACCCCCCAACATAAATTACACCACATTGTCTCACCCCGGGATGAACCCAACGAAAGGCCAATAGATAAGCGATAACACCTTACCATCCCCCACTCGAGACACATCCTCTATCCTAGATGCCCCTCTGGGAACCAACCCACACACCTGTAAGAGACGGTGCAAGCGCCCACCAGGCCGACTCACAGGAACTGGCAGCTCCACACAAAACTAGGACAACGCGAAATACACCTCAATTAAACAAACACGAGCCAACACAAACAAAAAGTTAATAAACTGAAACACCCGCATACCCGGCCGTCCCTCGAGTCACACCGAAGACGGAGATGCCAGACAAACCGCCCAGTCATCCTCCGGGGCGCGACAGTATTAATCAGAGCTTCATGCCAAACAAAGCTCCATACAACCTGAATGGCGACCAACCCGGGAAGGGGATCCACCGCAGCACACTCCGGAACCTCCTAGCATCATACTGCGAGAAACGGAAGCGAATACTGAAGATTCAAAATGGGTAGCGAGAACGAGGAGGTGGATGCTAAAACATAAAGGCAAAACTACTTCTTAATGCCAGGACAAGACGAACATATAAATATTAATAACATTCTTATTTAATCAGTTCATAGCGACTT
>NW_017133034.1:0-464 GCF_001652005.2 Ceratina calcarata | reverse complement strand
ACGTAACATTATATTTTTTATAATATTACGTTTCTGCTGTTACATCACTGCTTTCTAGTTTTACCGATTCGAAAAGAACTCTAGTTTTAAATCAGAACGTTGAAAGGAAGGAAAAAAATTGACTTCCAAAGGTATTCTACATCAACTGCCCTTATACGAACAATATCGATGTCAACGACATCAAGTTGTCAAGAGCCAGCAAGGAAAAAATTTTGAATATAAGAATGAACTAGATTTTTGTAACTGGCAAAACGGGTTCGATCCCGTGACCTCTTCGCATCCGGGCAACTTTTATTGAACAGTTGGAATCAATGACCGTTATTTCACAGTCGAAATTGAAAAAAGTAGCATTGACTGATAGGATAGAAATAGATGTGTTGTTTAAGAATTGATCATCGTTTTAGGAAATGAGTTTAAATGATTGTAAAAATACATTTCTATTTACATGATCAGAGCGTGATGGT
>NW_017133033.1:0-466 GCF_001652005.2 Ceratina calcarata | reverse complement strand
AATGCATCCAAGTACTGATGACAATTGAACTGCATTGGCATGACATCACGAAAAATATAGAAGATAGTAAAAAATTTCTTAACAATACAGAGTTTTTCAATGTGTTTGAGAGGNTGCCCTGACATCACAAAAAATATAGACGGAAGTAAAAAATTTCTTAACAGTACAGAGTTTTTCAATGTGTTTGAGAGGGTGCGAATGGATGGATTCCAGATGCCTAGTTCGTACCCCAGCCTTTTGTTTAGATTCAAGGACGTGGGCTTGGCTTTTCCGAGGGGAAAGCTTAAAAGTCAAGATCTGAATTCGACACAGACAAAGGGCTTTGTGGGCCCAGCCACTTTTTAAATTACATTCATACTCTTTTCTAAGAATTTTAACAACGTAATTAAATTTTATCATTATTGTAGATTATATATTTCATTTATTAAACATATCTAATACATTATTTTACAAATATAACAACATT
>NW_017133032.1:0-465 GCF_001652005.2 Ceratina calcarata | reverse complement strand
TTGTTCAAACTCTTGTTTATATCAATATCATAGAAATGCCCTTCTCGAGCAACATAGAAATTCAAACAAAAGTGAAAGAACTTATTTGAATTTAGCCGTTCCCCTTCTTCATAAACCATCGTTCGATTATATCTAAACAACCTTTTGCGTAATACTTTACTATTATGGTTCATATATTCACCATTAAATGTAAGTAATTGCATTCTAAAGCATAGAAATTGGTAAAATTTATATTTCCATCACTTTTGGCAGGGATTGTATAGCCTGAACATCCTTAAGATATGCAATAAAAAGTATGCAAAAGTAAGAATTATACAACATGTAGACAATTGCAAGTCACATATAGTCTAATAAAAAATGCCAAAACTATGTATTAGAATATTAAAAATTATGCATTGAAAAATTTTTATGACTGAGAAAAACAGGTCGAATAATTTTATAAAACTCTGTAATTATTATTTTATC
>NW_017133031.1:0-465 GCF_001652005.2 Ceratina calcarata | reverse complement strand
GAATGTATAAAATGTTGCTATAAAAATTTACATTCATTTAATTTCGATATTCCATTAAATTAGTCATTAATTTAATACGTTTTAGGCAAGAATGTTTAATGTATTCCTGTAGAATAAAATTATTCAAAAGAAGCGTTCCTTAAATTACAACTTGTGACACTCTTTATAGTTTTATCCATGAAACCTGGAGATTTATCAATTGAACGACCTCGATGTACCTGAAATTGTTACCGTGACATCATTTTCGAAATCCTTACGCAATCTACATACAAGTCATGTTATTATCGTTCATCCCATTTTACATTTGTCCAAGAGACTCTTTACATGCCAAGCATAATTGAATTGTTCTTTCAAACGACATGCTCACGTTTCCAACAAGAATTCTCTACGATTCCATCAATAATTAAACCTAATAAAAGTGTTTACACAGTCTACGAGATTAAGTAAGATTTGTTTGAGAAACAT
>NW_017133030.1:0-465 GCF_001652005.2 Ceratina calcarata | reverse complement strand
TACTAACATAATTAATGAATCTATTCAAAATCATACGCAACATGTAAATAGTAGTGAACTTATTACAACGGTAGCGCAATCTGTGCCTCAGAACAATGAGAAACAAACCACTCATACGACAATACCACTGAAATATGACGAGAATATTAGGGAAATAGCTTTGTTAGCTCTGGCGGAGTGCGGTACAAAAAAGATGCAACAGATCACAAAAAACTGTCTGGAGGTACCGCAGTACAAGGAAATACAGACGCAGACCGACGTCTTTGGACTTCTCGATGAAGGATATTTCGTATCCATAAACGAAGCGATGGACGGTTTGGAACGAATGAAACAAAAAACATTACAGCAAACGGAAAATAGTTCGATTGCCCATGAAGTGCAGGTGCAAACCGATTTGGAACAAGCGAATCTTCAGCAACAGTTGAGGTCCAGCATGAACTGTAACTTTGACAACATGGATATGAT
>NW_017133029.1:0-465 GCF_001652005.2 Ceratina calcarata | reverse complement strand
CGAAAGTAAAGATCGAGCAAATGAAGTGCACTGTACAACGTTAGTTAGGTTTTATTTTCAAACTAGTTTCCCGCGGTGTGCCGTTTCACTCTCGGAGTTTTCCGCTCTCGACCACAGCAGGGGCCCGACTTGCACTATTAACCAGGGCTGCTAGAAAATCGTATCCCACATCCCCTCCATCAGCAACTTGGTTCGATTCCACTCTGCTGAGCATCGCGAGAGGGGAATCGAGTAAGCTTGCTGGTAGAAGGGGTATCGGATACGATTTTCTGGCAGCCCTTTTCGTAACCAGTGATGGGATCGTGGGATTTTTGGGACGTGCACAGTAGAATTTACTAGTAGCAGTCTAGTACCATACATATGTTTTCAATTTAAAGGATCCATTAGACCCTAAGTGTGAAGATGGGCTTGGAATTTAAGAAATCTTGTTACATTTATATATTTCTCGATTCATAGCCACTCAAT
>NW_017133028.1:0-465 GCF_001652005.2 Ceratina calcarata | reverse complement strand
AGAAGGAAAAAGAGAAATTTGCAAGTTGCTAATCCAAGGAGGTGCTGACATTGATACTAAAGATGCAAATGGACAAACGGCACTGCACCTAGCCATTCAGGGGAGCCATGAAGATATAGTAGAAATCCTCGTAGAACATGGTGCCGATGTCAACTTGCAAACTTTGTGGGGCGAGACACCGCTTCATTTTGCTGCGCGAGAACGACTAAAAGAAACTTGCAGAGTGCTACTCGAAAGAGGAGTTGACGTGGATGCTCAAAACGAATATGGACGAACGGCACTGCACCTAGCCATTCAGGGGAGAAACAAAGATATCGTACAAATCCTCGTAGAACATGGTGCCGATGTCAACTTGAAAAGTAGGTGGGGCGAGACACCGTTGCATTCTGCTATGGAAGGAGGAAAAAGAAAAATTTGCAAATTGCTAATCCAAGGAGGTGCTGACATTGATGCTAAAGATGCAGA
>NW_017133027.1:0-465 GCF_001652005.2 Ceratina calcarata | reverse complement strand
ATTTTCTACTTCTACAACACTTTCTTTTATTACTATTGATTTTTTATATCACTGGGCTATACACGTCATTATAATCTCCTCTCGTGAAACTTGGCAAACTTTTTTATGGAAAAGGACGGATCGTAAAAATGTTAAGCTCGATGGATCAGGTGGTAAACTCGAAAATGTTAACATGGACAATTCTATTCATAGAGCATAAAAAAATAGGTTAAAAATTATTTATTACAAAATTTAATAACATCCGCAAACTCATCCACGTACAAAATTCACACCATAACTTGTAAGTTGTTCGGAAATAGTCGTTAATAATATTTATCTCGATTTTACATACTTCATTTTCGAAAATATCTTTTACATTTTACAAATATGCGGATATTTAAGTCCGCGTATATATGACTTTAATTGACCATACTTATCTTCTAGAAGATATTTACAGAGCTGAGTTAACACTATTCCTTGAAACAT
>NW_017133026.1:0-465 GCF_001652005.2 Ceratina calcarata | reverse complement strand
TGCAACTGTATTATTATTAGAAATGAAAGAAGGTGGCGATTAATCAGGTCGAAATGTTATGAAGTTCATCCAATTATCAGGTGAAAAGCTCGGTTTGCCAGAAGATATTGGCTTCTTTCGGGCGACCCCGTTATCGGTGTCAGATGTAATTAACGGCTCGATTCAAAGTTAATCGTTTAATATTGGTTCCTTGCGGCTCGATACAGCATGCGCATTGTCTCCACGAAATTAGCAAGTCAACCACGCAGTTATCCGAAACGAGTTTTGTAGTTTTACTGAAGCAGGTGGCTATTTGTCATGAATATTGAATTCTCCTACGATTTTTTTAATATCGTGGATATAAAAATGCGGGTAATTGAAAATTGAAAATCGATGATTAAAGGGGAACAGGCCGTGTGCCGTGAGAGAAACGAGGAGGAGGGGAGACAATATTTATTATACAGACATTAATTTATAAACAATGGA
>NW_017133025.1:0-465 GCF_001652005.2 Ceratina calcarata | reverse complement strand
ATATAATATGTAACTAGAAATTGAAAAAAATTGCTATTCGTCGAAGTCGAAAAAAGTAAAGGAGATGATTTTTAACTTCTTCCTTAGAGTCTCTAATGAAAATTTGACACATCCAGTTTGTGGATCTAAGTAAGTTATATGCATGTGCAAAGTTTCATCAGAACTGGTTAACGTTGACATGAATGCAAGCGATTCGAAATTTCAAAAATTGCAGTTCTTCACGACTCGATCTACAATTGAGATAAGTTCAAGAATTTATACATGTTTCGATGTATCTAACTTTTTTATACTTCCACCGATTTTTATGAAACTTCGTACATGCGTGTAACTTACTTAGATCTTCAAATTGGATGTATCACATTTTTATTAGAAACCCTAAGAAAAAAATTAAAAATCCTTCATTCCTTTATTCGAAACTTTGACGAATAGCAATTCTTTTTAATTTTTCGTTACATATTGTATAGT
>NW_017133024.1:9479-13128 GCF_001652005.2 Ceratina calcarata | reverse complement strand
AAGTATGTAATGTGTAAAGATAATTGATAATATGCTATTCTACATCTGCTGTGTTTGAAGATCTCATAGGCACGTCTAGCAAGTTAACAGACCGTGAACACGGGGAATGGCAAGATTCGAACGTGACGGCCTAGGAAAGAAGGTAATAGCCAATGTATGTATGCAGTCGCGTACAGATATTTTGTTCTCTGCGGGTCTGACGTTACGCTCGGCGTGTGTTTTCTCGACAGGAAACGTGCGACGATCGTTGCTTTCCTTATCGAACGCAACCGAGCGAACGAAATTGTCTCGCGTGTTTCACCCGTTCGGGTGAAAACGTGTTTTCCATTTCTCGGAAACGCGAGTTTTCATCTGTTTCTGAAGAATTCTTTCCTTAGTTCTTTTTAATTCACAGCACGTAACACTTCGGTGAAACTTGGAGACACGTGGTTGGAAAAAATTTCAGAAAATTCATGTTGAAAAATAGATTTATAATTAAAGAAACTACGAAATTGTGTATATGACATCTATTTACAGAGATATTGTTTAATGTTATTTATATAGAAATTAAATCAGATTCCAATATAATGTCCAAATTGGAAAGTGAAAGAAGTTATTAAAAAAGAGTATTCAGTTTGAAATTCAATTTGTTATTCCAATTCCAATTAGTTGTCTGTCGCTATCGTATTACAAATAAAACAAATAGCAGCTGTTTCAAATAATGCGTGCAATAATTGAGTAATATATTAAATTCTTTGCTAGAAACAGATTAAACTCTTTTGTTCCCCGGGCGAAAAACACGAAATTGGCAAGGTTTCCTCCCTCAATTTTCCAGGTACAAATTACAGTTCGATAATCGATGACCGCGCGTTCCAAGTTTTTACAATTACATTCGCGACGAGCTTTAATTGAATTACATCCAATTATTCCGGTTGTTGTCAGCCAGCCGCACGAATTGCTCGTGAAAACGTTCAGATCCGTTCGATTTCCGGTCGAGAGACGACGTGACGCAACGTTCTATGATCGGCGCCGGATATTAAATCCGTCTCCGTGATATCCATCGTTATTAATATTTTACAGAAGAGTACAGGGGCTAATGAATGAAAGCTGCCGCGACAACGCTACGCGACACAGCGTAGCCGATCTCGCTTAGTTCGAATTAATTTGGATCAAATTTGAAATTTCATTACGCCCCGAACGATCCGCCACTATGTCGCTACTGACCTAACAGTGTCATTTTGTAAAGTTTCCTGGCACATGTAAAACCTACCTCTCTGCCTAGTGGAAACCATTAGCCTTTAAAAGGGAATATCGAGAACGCTAGCTATTAACTTGAACTATTATAAACTTCGACAATATTCCGCGTACATAATATTTTATTATAATATAAATATGTAGAATGTTTAAAAAAAAATTCACATAAAATTCCTATTTCATTGCGACCTATTTAAATAGTACGCAAAATACGCAAGTTTATATTTCATAAAATTATTACAACTCAATGAAAGGAAGAAATACAATATTAAAACATCGTATTTCGGTAACCTTCTTGTATCTCGAATCCACGAAGCACAGCTAGTCTTAAAGCATCGTTCAATACAGAGCTACGAGGCGGGCGAATAAAAAAAAGACACAGGTTCGCGAAAACGGGAACACGAAAGCACGGAAAGATCCTTCGTTAGGAACAATGGGCAACGAGTGTCGGTGGTAAAAGCCACCTGTTGATCAATAAAAGTACCGATCCCGCACTCGCTTCGAGTAGACAGTGTGCACTGTACGTACGCAGTTTCGCCCTCGCGGCAAGGAAAACCGCGGGGGCAAGCGACCGGTCGGCGGTAACAGGATTTCAGGTAATTCCTGGAGGATCCTCAGGGACAGGCTACCAGGTATTTAATTAACCGGCTGATCGATACACCTGTCCCGGGAGCTCACCTGGGCCGGGATTGCTGCGGCACCGGGTGAGAGGCTTAGGTCATCTTTATGGTAAGCATAAGCAGTCGCGTGCGTGCAGATTAGTCCTAGGATTACGACCGCCCGGATTGCGGAATTTAATTAAGCGTCACGGTTTGACGATTAGCGCGGTCAGGTTTTACCATTTGTGGCCGATGGAACGCGTTCGCGTCAGGAAGAGAACTGGAACTGGAACTGGCTTTTATCACGTTTCACATTTGATCTTGAGTGCGAAATCCAGGAGATATAAGGTCTAGTTTATTTACACGTAACGCGTGCAGAAAGTGAAATCGATGAAAGACATTCTACCGCAGATTTTAACTTTAGTATGAAATAAATTGATTCACATTTACTTCGAATGCCTATTTACCGCAGCAGCTTATTGCATAAAAATCAATTGCATTATGTCTTTACTATCTTATATTACAAAACAATTTCCTGCAATAAAAATAAAATCGAATGGAAATACTTGTGATGACTTCGCAAGAAGTAGAAAGTATCGTTCACGGGGAAACCGTTGTAATTAGAGTATCATTTACATCATTCTCGCTGTCTAATGTACTACAGAACAATCGCTGACTATGCTATGGAAACATTCTGGTGCGTGTGAGCGTTCACGGAATGTCAGGGTTTTTGCACGACCACGGATCACTTTCTCGTTCACATGGTGTCCTCTTATGCGTTAGGTGTTGCACGCTACCGCAACGTTCCGTCATCGCAACACACGAAAGGAAACGTCGCGTCGTAACGTTCCGATTGACATACCTCACTGTATATATAGAAACTGTGCACATTATGCGTATGAAATTAATCGTGGAAAAATGCATACTGTGTGCATTTTCGAATACTTTTCTACTGGAAATATTCGACAATTTTCAATCTAATTCTTGACGTATTGTTCATTTAAAATATCGTTTGGAAATACTGTTTACATTGTAAAAGCAAGTTGTTGTTGATTTCACAAATATTTTAGTACGGGTCAACAATGTTTGAAATACGAGAAGCATTGCAAACACGTTCTGGCTGATCTGCAAATGGATCTGGATTTATATGTACATACATTTAGACTGATTACGATTTTGTGAATTATATAAATTTGATTGGATGTAAAAAAAATATAAAGATTGCATATAACATGCAGAAAATTTGCATAATATCAAAAGTGTAGTACACATCATTATTTCTGAAAGCTAAAAAGAATTTAAATCTAAATGTAGATTGCAATCATAAAAGCTTCAGACTGCATAATAATACGCACCATATTAATATACAATAATATGGAACAATCTATAATTCGTAAGCACTTAACAAATATTACATTATTGATAATTATACACTGTAATAAGTCATACATAATAAACAGAGTACTATTAAATCTCAATTGTATGATTTTTCCTTTATGGTTTATTGAACGCATGACAGTAAGTAGAAACATCCATCAATGGTCAGCCTTTCATCTTCACATTCCGCGTTCAGATTATCCGTTATAGACTTCGTGTAGATATCTTTCTACTTGAAATCTTCACAAAAGAATCAACAAGATGTATGATCATGAATAAATGATGTATTCATCTATTAATAATTTGTACAACAACAAACGCGTTAATTTTCAAAACGGTATTGCTGTCTAGAATTTATAGACGTATTCATTAGAATTTAAATACCCCTTATTAGAATTTATATATGAAATATTCAGTTTTAGTCATATTACTTTTAATAA
>NW_017133024.1:3888-7343 GCF_001652005.2 Ceratina calcarata | reverse complement strand
ATATATATATGTGTGTGTGTATGTATCTTAGTAAAAGAGCTTCGACTCGTTTCTACTCGCCGGTTAACACGATACCAATAACCAGCGACTCTGCGCACGTCGATTGCGGCAACGTGCTGCGTTTTGCACCTGCGTGAGCGCGTCTGACGTCCGCCGGCCGAGCCTCCTCCGATTATCACGCAGGCGTCCGGTCCGCTGGGAACCAAGTCGACGCGACGCGAAGCTGTCGGATGAATATTAATCTACGTCGGATAACTACTAGATGACAGGAACGCCACGAAGGACGGAGTTCTCACGTGCGAGGATCTCATCGAAAATCAGGACTCGTTTGGACGTTTGGTGTAGAATGATGTTCTAGAATTGAGTGACTATACATATACATATGTGTTGAGTAACGAGGGCGAGAATGATGGATGGTAGATGCTTAGGGTTTGCTTTGACGCCGTGGTGATAGGGGTGAAGGAGATATTGATGTGTCGACGCTACGGAGAGCAGTACGTATCGTTTGCCTTCTGAGAAATAGCTCATATATTTTATTTTTTATTATGATATATTATATAATATGTAATAAGAGAAATCCATTTTTTAATCAGTAACATAATCCTCATAAGTAAGCACTTAGAAAAAAGGAACAATTGCTTGCAACACAAATACTATTCCAAATGTGTATTGAGAGAATACGTAATTATAAATTATAGTGTCGCACATTAAAGCGTATCAACCGTATTTAGTTGAGTACATCGGTTAGTTTTGCGGTGGTTAACAAGCCGGACGCATTAGGAGTGATGACTGCAATATGGTAGCCGTGGCTGTATTAGGATGAGAGGATGGACGTAGACCATCAATTTCACGGTTTATCCAGATAATTTTAAGGGACGATGGGTAATATCGGTTGAGGAGCTTTCGGTATCGATACAACGATGCAACCTGCGCCTGCATTCGAGTCGATTCCTCGGTTTGCTGCTCGCCTGGCAATCAGAGGTGCAGCCTTTTACCTGGCCCAACGCCCACACCTCCCACTTTTACCTTCAAGGGTTCCATCCGTACCTTTCCTCCACGTAATCGACCCCACCTTTCTCTCGTCGTTCATCGAATTATATGCATACACTCCTTTATGAATATTCCTGCGCACATGCATGCGAATAACAAATACACTTCGCATTACGCATGCACAAACATCCAGATAGAATAATTGTTATACATTTCGTAAGCGGTAATTCAAACTATAAATCAAATACCTACGTATTTGTTATTCTAATTTGATAAAGTTAACAGTTGCATTCTGACTCCAGGACGCTGTTGTCCCAAGAGATACTAAAAATACGTGACACGTAGTCGTACAATAATTAAGATTAGATCGTTTTTGTGATTAGTTCGAATTTTAAATTATAATCAAACTGCTGCATATTTTTGTGTATTCAATTTACAAATACAGTGTCCTACGTATATGATTTATCATTAGTTCGTAATTTCATACTAATTAATTATCTGTGACTAATCTCGTCAGATTCTAGTACTTAATTCCAGTACTTACGTACAATTGTACATATCTATATAATGTCGTAGTAAATAAGTTTAATTCCATCTCATGTTTTCTCGGTAACAATTATTACCTCTTCAGATCTTGTTTGACCAATCGAACTCATTAAGAACTTAACAATTCATTCTGGTTTTTCTAAACATTAAGTTTAGTTCGACGAACAAGAGATATCATGTTATTGAACTGTGCCATCAATTTTATCTTATAACTATCTGTTATCTCTCTATCAGTCACGTGACGCCGCTTTTTACAAAGCGTGAAGTCGAGTGATGTAAATTATAAAAGAACTTATTAGAACGATCTAATACCGTGACACTGTCATCACCGGTCACACGTCAGACGATGAGTCCGTGAGAAAGTCGCTGATCACTTGTACTCAACCGCGACAGAGTGTCTGGATGATTTTCACGAGTCAGGAGTACCAGGGCAACAGAACGAGCGGCTGGTAATAACCGCGGAGCGTGTCGTTGAGCTCGCGTGAACGTTGTTATCTCCGGGTCGCGGCTGCGTGACGGTAACACGCGTGAGCAGGTAAAGGAGCCTCGGATTTCCTTTTCAGGTGAATTCCACGAGCGTGGGCGAACAGGATAGCATGGACGGTAAGGACGTTTTACCTGCGGCCAAGGTGTAAGGTCACACGTACCCGTCCCCCGCATCCCTTCTTCGGCCCGCGTGCCCCTTCCTGCGGCATCGTTCTCCTCTTGCCGTTTCGACGAACGATTCGCCGTCCATGGTAGGGGTAAACCGCACGACAAGGTAACAGGTTAACAACAAATCGTTGGACGTCGACCGGCTGTTACCTGACATTTCGTTTTCCGTTGCTTATGCACGTGTGCACGTTATCGCGTTCCTGTACGTCTGATATCCCGTACGACACGCAGAGATACATGTAAGGTAATTTAGAAGACGAGCGAGCTTAGATTGTAACCATCGGGGAACGCATTTGCGCCAGCTAATGTTACGTTCCCTACTGCAAACCACTGGTTCGCGTCTACACATTTTGTTGAGTTAATGCAATAGGTTCATGTATTAATTTCAGATTTATTAAATATTTTTATATTTCAACGAAAATTGTGCAACTAATAACGCGAGTTGTACTTCCATAATCGAACGCGGCAATTTTGTTTCTCTAAAGGTAAGCTCAATGCTTCATCACGTAACGCGTAAAATTGTCACGCTATTCTGTGGACACAATAGACTATGCAAACTAGAGCTTTCAATCTGGCATCTCGTAGCACGAATCTGCGCGACATGTCTCTGCGAAATCGCCGATTCAATTTATACGTAGTGCATAACAAAAAGCGTAGGCGATAATAAAAAGAAATAGGAGACCGAAAAGAAGACAGATATCGAGGGCGTGTAGAGCTGTCAAGCTTTCGGTTTCCATCACGCTCGTCGATGGAGCGTCCCCTGAGCGAGGACACGTTCATCGACAGGAAATCAATAGCCAGTGTATTATTTACGTAACGAACGACCAGCAATACTCGCTTCGCGCGTGAATCTCTCGCGCTTTCTGTTCTAAAAATATTCGAACACGACGTATACGCGAGGAAATGAAGCGAGGCCAGAGGTGCACAAGTTTTTTTTGTTGCTACGTATTTCTTAATCCCAGTGATCGAACTCGAACAGTAATTACTCTTCGTGCTTCAAAATGTCATAAATTTAAAATGCCAGGCAGATCTCCCTTCAGCTCTAACAAAAATCTTTATAATCCCATTGACAAGATGATACGTTTTAATCGTTGGTATTTAAAATGCCAAAACAGGATTTTCTCTTAAAGGGTATAAGTGAATTATAAAGTGCAAGTAGAGACTCCAATATTTGTGTTTTTATTATCCTACTTTCTAGCAGAGGATCTGGAGCTGTGAGAACCGAATGCAACGGTCGTAAATACCAGACCATTCCTGTGCTCGAA
>NW_017133024.1:0-1720 GCF_001652005.2 Ceratina calcarata | reverse complement strand
AAAATTGCTTATTGAATTATTGACAGGCGCTCTATATTTTTTTTTACGATATGAAGAAGTCGATTCTTTAGATAAGATTAAAGACGATGCAACATTCTACCCGGAACGGTGATCCGCTTAGAAAGGGAAGTCATAGGTTTGAAAGGGTTAAAACAAAACGGCAGCTCTTCTACCAGAGCGGTAAAGATTGCAAGGAGGATTCTCGAGTGGTCGTATGCGCAGATAAACTCACATTTCCAGGTGATTCAGGTGCGCGTACAGGTGTCCAATACCAGGACAGCAAGCGACGAAGAGGACTTGTGTGCGTTCCTATTATTCTTCTTTCCATCGTTCACCGATTCTAATCTCGTATTCCTTATCCCTTCCACCCACCCCTTCCTATTTTATTCATTGTTCGTCTCAATAGGTACGAATTTTATGTATATCTAATACGAGAAGAAATTAAGTGGCAGGTTTTATGTAAATACTTCATTAAACTAATTTTATCAAAATAATCTTTTTTACAGAAGTTTTGCATAGTAAAAGTATGAAATAACTAGTTAACCAAGTATTCACGTAACCTCGTCACATAATCAAACAGGAAATTAATATTCTAAATATTTTATTATAATTCTAAGTAAAATCAGAAAAATGTTAAAGATTATTATAAATTATAGGTAAAAATAAATATCATCTGTTTGTCGTAATTTATGCTGTAAAATTGTAATTATAAATACACAGAATAGCCAAGTAGTGATCATTTCAAATATTCATGTTAAACGACAACTTTCTCTTAATTATAATAAAAGTATAAAGCATAGCAGGATTGAAAGCTAAAAATAGTCGAGAATGCAAATTTATGAGTATCAACACATAAAATACGAATCCCCTGGTTCAAGTATAAACTCGTAGCGGTCGAGCTGGGATTCTGGTGATCGCGGAACCGGTTCGAACGACAACCTGGCTGATCTCTCGCGTAACCTGATCCCCTGGTCGAATGCACCTGTTTGCTCACCTGAAGCCAGGGATTACCTTTTCCAGACCGGTCGCCATCAACGAATCGATTTAACTGGGTAAGGATCGATGGACGATGGTGGAACCAGGTAAGTGGAGGATCCTGGAAACACCTGAACGCAGGTGGAAATCAACAGAATGGCGCAGTGTGCCATCTCTTGAATCAGCTGATCGCCTGTTCGACTCGCAGGTCAATAGCTCGATCTCTCGAGCGAGCGATCGTTTCACTTCGCTTCGAGTTCCGATGAGACAATCGGTACACTTTATAACGAAAGTAGAACGTGACATTTCAAGAGAAAATCAATGGAGTCTTATAATTTTCATCTTTATGTTCTTCATAAAAATATTAAGAAATAAATATCTAATCAAGAATAACTCGTAATTCTATAATGTTATCAAATAGAATCAATATAATGAGAACCAATAAAGCTTATAATCAAACGAAAGAAAGTTTGGTGAATCGATGTACGTACTTTCTCTCTCGTGACAAATTAAGCATGGCAATTGGAACATTGAAGTGTTCTAAATTCGTTTTAATTTGTCCTTGACAGAATCCAAGACAGCAGTTCAAGAGCAGGCGAATACGTGACAGACTAATGCTGCCATTTTAATGAAGCAAGTTCGCGTCCGGACGACAGGGACGGCCATTTGTCACGAGAAATCCGATGAGCGGATGAAACGCTCATTAGTCGAAAGACAATTCAACGAGGAGCAGCGGGGAACTTTT
>NW_017133023.1:0-465 GCF_001652005.2 Ceratina calcarata | reverse complement strand
GAGAATCAAGCCAGGATAACTCGACGGCCATTTAATATAAATTACTCCCCTGCATACCCTTATCCTTATCATCCAGGACCTCCACCAGGAGTCTATCCTGGCAATCGACAGCCAGCAAATGACGAACCTGCTGCAACAGGTCAAGATGGCAGCTCGAGAGTAGTCGACGACCAGAACCAAGGACAGTCGACCCTAGGTTATGGCTACGACAGTCCACAGTTTAATTACAGACCGCCTTATCCTGATGGTTTCTATCCTGGCTACCCAGGATTCTATCCTAGACCCTTCAATGACACAAATCCAGTGGATCCTAGGAACGGTTCAGGTCCTTATCCCTTTGGACCGCCATTCTACGACCCGAAGTTTGGTCCTTATTTCCCTTACCAACAGCCCTACCCTAATTTTCCTGGGAAGTCTGGGCAAAATGGAAATCAGGAACAGGCTGACGCACAACAAAATGAACCA
>NW_017133022.1:0-465 GCF_001652005.2 Ceratina calcarata | reverse complement strand
GCTCATATGTCTTGTATCTCTGCGTTCGCTGTCCCGTCGCGTTCGGGCGTCCCGCTCGTCCCTGGTGTCCTGTAGCTCGGTGTTGCCAACTCCACGTTTTACCTCATTACACTGCCATAATTACATTACACATAAACGAATCGGTTATTATACCAAATTTTATCTTTAATACACACTTTCCCGTAGCTATGGCTGCAGAACTCAATTTCATCGAAGTGGTAACACATTTTAGCGCCCCCTTTTTGGCCACTTCTGATCTTTTTGTTTTGTAAATTTAAAGATTCTTCTATGTTATCTACTATGGCCCTCGCGTAAGGCAAGCTACAAATTAGAAACGTATCGTCTCCATCGCTCATCTGGCCTAGTCTGGTTATTTCAACTGTTTTATAGACTGGCTCATTTGCTTTATAACCGATGAAATACCTAACGTGGGCAATGGTCCCACAAACCTCCTCAAGCGAGAGA
>NW_017133021.1:0-465 GCF_001652005.2 Ceratina calcarata | reverse complement strand
TGTTATCATTTCAATAATTGAATTCTGCTACATTAATCGCAACACGATTGGTTTCAACTGTACGCCAGATAAAGTCAGTTATTCAAATGGATTACGTAACCGAATTCAAACGATTACCTAATGGAAAAGCAAATGAAACCGTGACGGGACATACAATATCATTCTGTGTAGGGGTGGAAAGAAAAGCAGAAAGGGCGGCTGTCGCGACGAGGAACATCGGGACATGGGAGCAACAAGTGGTAGATGCGAGATCGACGGATGTCAAGTCGTGGGGAAATAAAAAAGTCACCCTTATCCCTGTCCGGGCTGGGATAGCGTGGCTAATAAAGGCTTGCGACAACAAGCGACAAGAGGGGTTGCCGTGCCTCGAAGGAGAGCACGACCGAGGGGTGGAAGAACCAAGAGGCTTAAACGCTCCTCAGCGACACAATGGAATTTTATCGGTCCCGCTTTCACCTTTTTTTT
>NW_017133020.1:0-465 GCF_001652005.2 Ceratina calcarata | reverse complement strand
CAAAATGGTTCTAAATACGCCCCCCTACGTCCATCCGTTCGGGAGTTATTGACGAAGAACAAAAATTGCAGAAATATTGCCGTACATAGTGGAGTCAAGCATGGTTCGCCGCCGTGAACGCTAGATGGCGCAACGATGAACTTTTTAGCCAACTTTTAGCACTTTCGCTTTTGACAAGAAATTTCGTTTCTCCTCAATAACTCCCGAACGGATGGACGTAATGGGACGTATTTGGGTTCATTTTGTAGGGGACGACGAGGGCTACAATTTCTGTGCAAAAAGAATTCGCTAGTGCCAATAGTTAACGAGTTATTTGCAAAAACAACGAAAAAACTTTTTCTGTCTGACTTTATAGAAAAATCAAATATGCAGGAGGCATAAAGAATGCATGTAAATGAAATATCATAATTTCAGACGATGAGACGAGCGTTAGTGAATATCCGAAGGTTTCGATGGAGGAAAGTG
>NW_017133019.1:0-465 GCF_001652005.2 Ceratina calcarata | reverse complement strand
GTATAATATATTAGGTGTGTTTAGTAATAAATGAATTCGTCATCGAACACTGAAAATTGAATATCGAATTTTTTTACAGTAATTAGCTGACATATCTTGGTGGACATAATTCACATTGGTCGACGGTCTATATTCTAAAATCGAGTTGGATCTCGCTAGGCATGACTGGCACAACGCTTCCCGATCGAAGCCAGGCGAGCGTATCCAGGCATAACTCAACGAACCGACAGTCGGCCGATCGCGGTGCAAATAAATCTATCCCGGGTCGGCGTGTACCGTACCTACGACGATTCGATCGTGCAAATCAGCGCCCGGGGGACGCACGATCCGGGAATAAGTTATGTCTTTAATGACTGCGTTACCAAGTAAAAGTGCCCGATTTGTTTTGACACCAGCCGCGATACCGTCGACACGCCGGGATACGTACACCCCCGTCCACAACTCCTACGACATTTTATATAACAT
>NW_017133018.1:0-466 GCF_001652005.2 Ceratina calcarata | reverse complement strand
ACCGTACCTATAAGAAATTTGTGGGCTTACCTCGGGTGCTGGAGATGGGAAATTACTTTAATGCGATGTATCCCGGTATTCGACCGAATCAATAGCTCAATCCGCAAGAGCACATCGAAACTCACTCTATGGGATTTTCGAGTCAGGAAGGTGAATGCCTTTTTCTACAGGGTGTCCCAAAACTAGTGTAAGGAATTTTAATGGAAGGTTCCTGACTTGATTTTAAACCATNACCAATGAGAGCGCTCGGTTGACGCGAGCTCCGACTCGGGAGCGTTGGCTCCGATCCGGCCGCCCGGCCTTTCACGTGTTTGAACAAGAGTTCCGCTCAGTACGCAGCGTTTAACAAACTACATGAATTAACAATGCAAGGAAATTGTTGTTCGTGCATTATTATGAATAACAATAAACACACTTAATCGTTATTCACGTGGAATGGATGGTGAAATGATAGATTGTTGATAAT
>NW_017133017.1:0-465 GCF_001652005.2 Ceratina calcarata | reverse complement strand
TACATATGTATACCACGCTACATGTATACGCTTATACCTAGCTCACTCTAACAGATAGGATTAGAGGTCTTTTCGAGGTACCTTCGGCTTAAGCGCATATAAGTCGACTTGTATACTACTTACGTACGAACAACACATGTTTTCTGCTCTAAAACACGTGAAGAACATGTATTTCATCGGAAACAACAAGAAAATCGGTCTAGAAAGTGGAATTCTGAGGTATATTTGATAATAGGCTTAAAGGTCCTTTTCAGGTACCTTCGGCTTAAGCGGATATAAGTCGACTTTTTACTATTTAGTTATGAACAACACATGTTTTCTGCTATAAAACACGTGAAGAGGACCTATTTCAATGGAAACAACACGAAAATTAACCTGGAAAGTGGAATTCTGAGGTATACTTGATAATGGGATTAGAGGTCCTTTCGAGGTACCTTCGGCTTAAGCGCATATAGGTCGACTTGT
>NW_017133016.1:0-465 GCF_001652005.2 Ceratina calcarata | reverse complement strand
CGGAGGGAAACAATTTTTGAGATCGCCATCTGATTTTTTTTTTTTTTTAATAGAAAATCTAATTATCCCAAGCTACGGATTTCCCATTCATGAGCTTCATAAAGAATGCAGCTTTTAATTGGCCGTCACGGAAGGTTAATTGGTAATTTCTCTCACGCTCGTGGAGCGTCTCACGCGGATTTCTGCTTTGTCAGTCATCCCCCTTTTAACGTCCGCCGCTCTCTGCCAGAAAAGAACCTCTTTCACGACGTGACCAGGAAATAGAGAGGGCTCGTTCCCTCTCTGACAAGGGGACCAAATTCGATGAAACGCAGACCAACTCCTTACAAATTTTTCAATACATATTCCACCAGAATATCGTTCGAATTTTTCCTTTCCTCATATTAAAATCGATTTTTGTAAATATATATTTTAACCCTTTGTACTCGAGCACGAAAACTAATTGCAACCTGTAATATTTAACAG
>NW_017133015.1:0-465 GCF_001652005.2 Ceratina calcarata | reverse complement strand
GGACGTATGTACCTCTTGGCACTAATCTTAACCCGGATACAATAGATAATTGCAGTGCGGGCATCAGCGGTAACGATCCGCGCAAAGAAGCTGCTCCTTACACGACGTATCGCAGAGATCTGACTTCCATAGTACGGGCTCGTAAGGAGAGCGAACTCGATCCAAGTGCAGAAAACGATCGAGTGATTCTCTCCGAAAGCAACACCTTCGAGAATCAATTGGGGAAGAGAAGAATCGTGAGAGACCTCCGGTTAAAGGTCGTCGAATTAAAATCGAACCGACTGACCGGCTGAGCTACCTCCGTCTCACGATAACTGAAATTCCGTACGCGTAAAGACGGAATTACTCGACGTCTTAATTTGGCACGATTCGGAACGTAAGATTCGTTCCGCTGCACGAATATCTCCTAGTCGAGCGATATACATACGCTTGATCGCTGTAAATTGTGTACTAGTTCGCGAAAGA
>NW_017133014.1:0-465 GCF_001652005.2 Ceratina calcarata | reverse complement strand
GCTCGATAGGATGCTGGCAAAATAGGGCGACAAATATCCGGCGAGCTATGCAAAGCTTACTAAAAGACCGAGAAGAATGGCTTGCCGTTTATGATTTTCCGGCGGCGCGCTGGGCGTCAATAAGAGCGACGAATCTGATCGAGTCAGCATGTTTCACAGTGCAGCTTTGCGGCGAGCGGGTTAAGAACTGCGGCTCGAGGGCGATGACGCTGGCGATGGTATTCAAGCTACTCCAGTCGGCTCAAAAGGCCTGGAATCGACTGAGGGATTTGAGCTGTTGACTCTGGTCCTCAACAACGTACCGTTCAAAAACGGCTAGCAAGCGGAGGTGGAGAATGAAGCATCAAACCAGAGCCTTGCCTTGATGGCTTCATACACCAGATTTAACAATAACTCTACAGCTTCGATATCAAAGGCATGCACTTTAGCACGCGGGGCGCATTGGCCAGGCACTTCTTCGCCGAC
>NW_017133013.1:10359-11856 GCF_001652005.2 Ceratina calcarata | reverse complement strand
CAAGGGCGCTCATTCTAACACTCCCTCCCGCACTTGCGTTGGCTCTGGTTACTTCTTATCTCCTGTAACAGACATCACATTGATTATAAAAACAGATAATATCAACAATTAAACGCTTATTCTCCTCGTTTCGTTAATTCGTAAATTTCTCTCGTTATACAGTGTCTCGCTCGTTATTCTCTTGTTTGTTCATAATTTCGCTCGTTAATCTATTATGTAACTCAAGAGCAAGAGGTTTGGTCATTATATCTGCAATCTGCTCTTTGGAAGAAATCCATTTTATTTCAACCAGTTTTCGCTGAACACATTCTCTTATATAGTGTTCTTTGATCTCAACCATGTGTCTTAATTTACCGCTACCACTCGTTTTTGCACTTGCTTCTGCCGCTTTGTTATCACACCAAAGTGTGATCGGGCAAAAAGTGGTATTGAGGACCAACTTGAGTGAATTATCCAGCGCTATCAACTCTTGACATGCTTCACTCATTGCTACATACTCTGCTTGACACGTAGATAGAGCAACATATGATTGCTTATGAGTTCTCCAAGCAACAGCATCACCGTATAGTTTAATGATATAACCGCACGTCGTAAGAGACCCTTTGCAGTCGGCGAAGCTCGCATCTGAGTAAGCTTGCATATCATCTTGATTTCCAACAAATCTTAGCCCCAAATCCTTCGTACCTTTAAGGTATCTAAACACCCGTTTTACCATTTGCCACTCGTAATTTGTTGGGTTTACTTGGTGTCTGCTTAATACGTTTACCGCGTACATTATATCCGGTCTTGTCGCATTAGCCAGATATAAGAGACTTCCAATTGCCTCTCGATAGAGACTGTTTTCTATAGATTTATTCTCGTTTCTCTCGTTTGATTCTTCCCGTATTTTCCTTTCTTTGTTAGCAACTTGCGTAGTTACCATCGGAGTGCGTTGCGGATGCATTTCTTCGAATTTAAATCTTTTCAAGATCTTCTCGATATACTGCTCCTGCTTCAGATTAATCTCTCGATTTTCTCTGATTCGATCAATTTCAATTCCCAAAAAGGATTTCGGCGAACCAAGATCTGTAATTTTAAATTCACTTCGTATTACAGTCGCGACCTCTAGCAATTTTCGTTCGTCATTGCTAGCTACCAGCATGTCATCGACATATAACAGTAAAATTAAAAATTTCTGCCGTTCTCGCCAGGTAAAGAGACAAGGTTCTGCATCGTGAGAGTTTAACCCAGCCCTTTTTGCCACTTCAGTAAATCGCATGTTCCATCGTTTCGGGCTTATGCGTAGACCGTATAAGGCCCGTTGCAATTTACATACCTTCTTGGATCGTATATTTTTGTCATGTTCTGTACCTTCAGGTATCTCCATGTAGATATCGTCGTCTATTGTGCCGTACAGGAACGCTGTTTTGACGTCTAATTGAATGACATCCAAATCGTATTTATTGACGATCGCAAATACGGACCTTACCAAAGCCAATCGAGAAACTGGTGCATATG
>NW_017133013.1:2540-8555 GCF_001652005.2 Ceratina calcarata | reverse complement strand
GAAAACGCTCGTTAATAATATAAAGGAAATATAAATCGTTATAAGTAACGTCCGCACTCTCTCGTGTCGAACAACCAAGTGAGACGCCGCGCAACGGCTTGCGTCTCAACAAAGGTAGGAGAGGTAACAGGGCCGTATAGCAAGGGCGCTCATTCTAACACTCCCTCCCGCACTTGCGTTGGCTCTGGTTACTTCTTATCTCCTGTAACAGACATCACATTGATTATAAAAACAGATAATATCAACAATTAAACGCTTATTCTCCTCGTTTCGTTAATTCGTAAATTTCTCTCGTTATACAGTGTCTCGCTCGTTATTCTCTTGTTTGTTCATAATTTCGCTCGTTAATCTATTATGTAACTCAAGAGCAAGAGGTTTGGTCATTATATCTGCAATCTGCTCTTTGGAAGAAATCCATTTTATTTCAACCAGTTTTCGCTGAACACATTCTCTTATATAGTGTTCTTTGATTTCAACCATGTGTCTTAATTTACCGCTACCACTCGTTTTTGCACTTGCTTCTGCCGCTTTGTTATCACACCAAAGTGTGATCGGGCAAAAAGTGGTATTGAGGACCAACTTGAGTGAATTATCCAGCGCTATCAACTCTTGACATGCTTCACTCATTGCTACATACTCTGCTTGACACGTAGATAGAGCAACATATGATTGCTTATGAGTTCTCCAAGCAACAGCATCACCGTATAGTTTAATGATATAACCGCACGTCGTAAGAGACCCTTTGCAGTCGGCGAAGCTCGCATCTGAGTAAGCTTGCATATCATCTTGATTTCCAACAAATCTTAGCCCCAAATCCTTCGTACCTTTAAGGTATCTAAACACCCGTTTTACCATTTGCCACTCGTAATTTGTTGGGTTTACTTGGTGTCTGCTTAATACGTTTACCGCGTACATTATATCCGGTCTTGTCGCATTAGCCAGATATAAGAGACTTCCAATTGCCTCTCGATAGAGACTGTTTTCTATAGATTTATTCTCGTTTCTCTCGTTTGATTCTTCCCGTATTTTCCTTTCTTTGTTAGCAACTTGCGTAGTTACCATCGGAGTGCGTTGCGGATGCATTTCTTCGAATTTAAATCTTTTCAAGATCTTCTCGATATACTGCTCCTGCTTCAGATTAATCTCTCGATTTTCTCTGATTCGATCAATTTCAATTCCCAAAAAGGATTTCGGCGAACCAAGATCTGTAATTTTAAATTCACTTCGTATTACAGTCGCGACCTCTAGCAATTTTCGTTCGTCATTGCTAGCTACCAGCATGTCATCGACATATAACAGTAAAATTAAAAATTTCTGCCGTTCTCGCCAGGTAAAGAGACAAGGTTCTGCATCGTGAGAGTTTAACCCAGCCCTTTTTGCCACTTCAGTAAATCGCATGTTCCATCGTTTCGGGCTTATGCGTAGACCGTATAAGGCCCGTTGCAATTTACATACCTTCTTGGATCGTATATTTTTGTCATGTTCTGTACCTTCAGGTATCTCCATGTAGATATCGTCGTCTATTGTGCCGTACAGGAACGCTGTTTTGACGTCTAATTGAATGACATCCAAATCGTATTTATTGACGATCGCAAATACGGACCTTACCAAAGCCAATCGAGAAACTGGTGCATATGTTTCCGTTAAATCGTATTTCGTAAGATCCTTGAATCCTCGAATAACCAATCTGGCTTTATATTTGGTAAGTCCACTCGTGTCATATTTTCTTTTAAATACCCATCTTGAGTCTATCACGTTCGGCTCTTTTTGTTTCGATGTTAGTTCAGATCTGTCGACTAATGTCCAAACTTCGTTCTCTTTCATTGATCTTAACTCATCGTTAATCGCCTCTTGCCATTTGCATTTCTCCCTCGTTTGCATGGCTTCTTTATAAGAAGATGGATCACTGTTAATTTCGGCTAACAATGCGTGATAGCTCGTATCACTCATTCCACTCGTTATTTCAGGTATCACATCTTTTTCTTTGTCATTTCGCTCGTTTGCAGCTGAAACCTCGTCGTTTCTAACTCCTTTTAGAGTTTCTGAGTCGATTGGATTTTTCCTTGGTCTGCCTCTTTTCCTCTTAATCTCTCCCTCCGTTCTTGAGATTTCAGACGGTCTTTCGTTCGTTTTTCGTCCGAATTCAACAAACCAATTTTCTTTGTTAATTTCGTCAGACATGAAAACCCAATCTTTAATGCTCTGTTTACGATACTTATCTCCGTAAACTAGCTTTTCGTTGAAACGGACATCTCTGCTCTCGTAAAGCTTGCCTTCTTCAGGTCGAAGCAAGATAAATCCCGAAGGAGTATATCCTACTAGAATCGCCCGTTTACCTATGCTGCCAAATTTTGGTCCTACGTTCCTTTGAACCTTCATGTAGGCCAAACACCCAAAACGTTTCAGCTGATCGATGTCAAAACTTTTCCTCGGTGTGAACTTCTGAATAGGTGTCGCCATATCAATCGATCTATGCGGAGTCCTATTATAAGCATATGTGGCCGCTCCAAGAGCCAGATCCCACATATTTTGTGGTAGTTTTGAATCAAACATGTATGCTCGCACCTTTTTCTGAATGGTTTGATTAAAACGTTCCGCCACTCCGTTGTGCTCGGGAGTATCCGGACTCGAAAATCGTGATTCAGCTCCGATTTTCTTCAAAACTTCAACCGTGTATCCTCCGGTGAACTCAGTGCCTTGATCGGACTGTAAATAGCAAACCTTAGCATCGAAACCCAGCAGATTCCGACCACTCTTGATAAATGCCTCCAGACATTCCCCAGTTTCGCTCTTCGACTTCATGGGATAAGCCATAGCTAATCTGGAATAGTCGTCTACAAAAACGGAAATAAATCGATATCCCTTTGGATGTGTCTGAGGACTTATTGGACCCATGGTATCAGCATGTACTATCTGAAGAGGTTGTGTCGCTCGTTCTCTAGTTTTGCTGAAAGGTAATTTGTTAAATTTTGCTACCATACAAATTTCACAATCTCTGATCGACTCGTCAAACTGAGCATTGCACAGTTTTTTATTGTCCGGAAATATCCTTTGCATTGCTTTTAGATAATCCAAGGATGCATGCCCAAATCGTACATGCCACAGCAAAGCGTTATTTTTGTCTGTAAATTTTTTGTATCCCTCGTTAAATGGCGTTTCATCATTTGTCAATTCTTCAGAATCGATATCATCTACGTTACAAAATTTTCGGTCCCAGACTGATGAATCAAATTTGAAATTTTGAATAACTGGTGTAACTACTTCGCTCATCGTTTTCTGACCTTGCAAATTTATCGTCTCATTAACAGGTTCATTTGCCACCAGTAAATCAGTCGCAACATTCGTTTCTGTTGCGTCAGACTTCTTTTCAATTCCAGCGTCAATTGATGTTGGATCTGCATCTATTTGTGATCTGTCTATAGTTTTAGTTTTGCTCCGAGTCATGTATCTGGGTTCCCCATCGGAGCTCTCTGTCGTTAAGTAAGCTACCGTTTTCAACGTTCTGCTCTCGCTCAATCGTTGACCTTTACTACTCGTTTCATCTAGTTCTAACTCAACTATCCAATAGGGTTGTTGATAAATTCCCTTAATAAATGACTCGTGTGAGATGGGATCAAAAATATCGATTTCCCGATTGTCTAAATAAATACTTAGTCCCATATCTGCAAACTTTCTTAATGACAAGAGGTTTTCTGACAACGCTTCGGCGCATATAACGTTTTCCAAGTTCATCACCCGATCGTTACTCAATTTAACGTTTACCGTTCCAGCTCCCTCCGAACTTAAATCGGCATGAGCTTCCTTATTCGCACATCTTATCGAACTTCTTTTAGTTTCATCAAACGTTTTGAAAATGAGCTTAGAATTCGTTAAATGCTCAGTAGCACCCGAATCAGCCAAAAACCTCGTAAAGGTATTTTCAACATCGTTCGCATTAGTTAATGAATTTCCTTCACTCGTTATACTACAATTAATCATATTTACTTCTGAACCATTACCTTTATTGAGTTTGTTTCCACTTTGATTCTCCTTTGAATCATCTCGGTTCCTCTTGTCCTTATATTTCTGCTGACCGCCTTGGCCTTTTTCAGATATTTTAGCTCGTTTTGCGTGATTCTCGCGACTCGCACCGCTGAACTTGCGTTTACCACGGAAGCTACCTCTATTACCAGTACGATGAGAGTTGTTCCTGGGATGTTGTCTCGAAGATGATGAAAACTTCGACGTCGGCCCCTGTTCATTCTGTTTTGCCAGCCTTACGGAACATTCTCTAGCAATATGCCCAATATTACCGCACTCGTAACACTTCGGTTGATTATCGTTAGGGCATTCATCTTTGTGATGACCCTGAGCTCCACAACCATAACATCGATTTTTAGGATCATGTCTTTTGACATTCAGTGCTGTGGGCTTCGTATCACTCGTTTGAGCCCTGTTGGCTTCGTGTTGTATGATAAACGCCTTCAGCTGATCATACGTCAATCCTTTGCCAGTTGAGTTCGTCGTCATGAATTCAACAGATTGAACTTGCGGTATAGCGGGAGTTATGGCATTAAAAAACGCATCTCTCTTCTCATCATGCGAGAGAGGGTTCACATTTGGTAGACTATCGTAATTTCGTACCAATTCTTCGAAACGGTCCCAAAACTCCGCTGCCTTTTCTTTGCTCGGAACATATTCCATATTATAGAGCCGTTTACGAATCGTCATGGAAGTCAAGTTCGACTCGCATCGTTTTATTTCTCTAATTTTGTTCAAAATTTCGACCGGATCCTTGATTTTGTCAATTTTCGAATAATAATTTTGATCAAGTCTATTGATCAAAATATCTCTCACCTTAAAAACGTGCTTTTCTCTTGTCGCGTCGTCAACTGTAAAATTAGGTTTCACATCCGAGTTAATGATGTACAGCAAATCTAAGATTCGCAACTCGGATGTTAGAAAGTCCATAAAGTGTTCGAATTTCGTTTGACTCGTCAACTTATATTCTCGTTTATTCGAATCTTTACCCACAAGCTCTACTCGTATCTTCTCGCTTAATTCTTTTACCACATCAGATCCCGAAGTCTTTGGTGTATTCTCGTTACTATTTGGGTTGATTCCCACTCGTTTAATTTCATTTTGGATCAACTCAATTAGCTCATGACGACCTACTCCAACTGCAGTATCGCTCGTTCCTGCATCAGCTGAATTAGCCGTTGAAGTTGTGGCATTCGTTTCATTTCCACACTTGGTGCTTCGAGGATCATGATCACTTGATGTGTGAGAAGAATGCTCGTTGAGCTTATCAACTATGGTGGTTATTCCTTTTATGAAAATGACTTTCATGTCATTTTGTGCAGTTGTCATTCCTTCCAATGCTTTGGTAACATTATTCAAAGCATCGATCGTTTTTTCTCGAAAGTTCGTTTCGTTTGTCGCGTACGACTTAATGCTGTCGGTATCAGCGTGGCTAAGTTCAGCGTCGTCGTTCTTTCCATTGGCATCGTTCGGATTGTTAATAGAGGCAGGCATACTTAGTGTTGAGCCCTCTCGTTTTCTATCGTTGATAGCCTCCAGTACAGCTCTTCGTTCTCTTTCTCCAAGAGTATTCAATCCTGTAGATTCAACACTCGTTTTAACAATCCTTGTTATAAGGAGAACACTTGCTTACTATTCCCTTAACCGGACACAGGCTAATTAAACAGAAGCGATTTAAGTACTGAAATTTCCGAACACAAGAATACCTCAGCACCCAACCATATTCCCACAATGTCAGAGCGCACAGCGGATAACATTGACGGAAATTTAACTTGAATCTGAGCGCACATTATTATATTCAATTTATGGAATTTCTACAACATTTGCATATCTACACGATTTCAGAGCGCACAGCGGATAAAATCGCATAAATAGTACAACACAACAAAACTCACAAGTATTACTGACCAAAAATTTACAAATCATTAGTTAACCTCTCGTTTCCTTAGTAAATGTTAATCAACCACTCATCAATCTTCCATCAATTTTACTCTC
>NW_017133013.1:1145-2241 GCF_001652005.2 Ceratina calcarata | reverse complement strand
GTTTATTTCAGTAAATGTGTAATAGTGAGGTAAAGTAGAACAACATATTTTAATAATATTTTGTACAAGTAAGTTTTCAGAGTTTTACTAATAATGGAATAAAAATTAGGAGGCTCTCAAAATATTTAAATTAAAAAGTTTTCTAACCAATAATCCAAGGAAAGATAAGTTTAGTATTAAAAAGTCCTATTTTTAAAAGGAGATTTTGATTTCTCTTAAAAACCACTAATTTTGAGGAGGGGTTTTAAAAGAATGAAATAAAGTATTACGATGAGTTTTATTAAACGCAAGACGGGTGATAAAACTCATTCCGAGATGTTAAGTAATTGGACTGATATCCTTCAGGGTGTCAAAATTTTATGTGTTTATTTGAAGGATCTCGGTTTCACCGGATTCAAAACCGAAACCTTCAGAAATTTTTTTTCAATTTTCAACATGGTATTAGGAATACAAAACTTTTACTACATTTGTAAGCTACTACAAATCGTTATTAATTAATTCTTACTTTTCAAATTCAAGAAAGCAAAATTGTGAAGATTACATACAAACTGCAGTATCTATTAAAAATACTCTAAATTCCATCTTTCGCAATGAATTCCTTTGGGGAAATAGTATACCTGCAGTAGCATTAGACTAAATAGAATTAGAATCCGAAATTATAGATGTCATACAAGCCTGTGTTTTGTGCTGTTAAAAGTTAATAAATGATAAAGAAATTATAAATTGTTACTTACGAAAGGTTCAGATTACCGTACAATATTTTTTTGCTAATTTGGACACGCCTATAAATTCAAACATATGATTTTAAATTATTTATCTTCCACAGTTCTTGCTAATCTGAACGACTGCCTACAGGGACATCTTAGAGATTACTTTTTAAATTCATACGTTTCTTTATGTATAAGGAATTGTATTTCTAATGTCAATAGATTTTTTATCACTTCTGAGAAATCTTCAGTGCGTGGCCTAACAGCACTTGCTATTGTTTGCGGCAGATCTCATTTAAAGCAGAAGCGGGTCAAAAATCATGTGTAAATATGTGTTGGGACTTGGGTTTTCCAAAAGGAATTAACACCTCTCGTTATATTATAATATT
>NW_017133013.1:0-1117 GCF_001652005.2 Ceratina calcarata | reverse complement strand
AAATTTATTTTCCTTCTTCCTTTATAATTTTCTAAGCTATGGTTTTCAGAACAAACATGTTACTTTTATTCAACATTTATCTTTACATTCCTTAACTTATACTAACTATTACCAATATTATACATTATTACTTATTTTCTAAAATAGAATTTGACCATTTGTGATGAATATTAAAAATTTGATTTTTTCTGTGCAGGTATTGTGCAGAGAAGAAGATGCACGAGAAGAGGAAGTATATTACCTTATCATTCTAGATATGTATACATTATTGTAAAAAAATTGCAATGAATTATACTATCATTTAGGCAATTGTATTATAAAGAATTGTATTTGTCATGTTTTACAGATTCCAGCCACGTGGTGGGAATCATCATGTGAAGTCAATTAAATTTTGATATATATTCCTACATGTTAATATTTTTTACACAAGACAAATTTTTTCTACATAAACATATATTCCATCAGTAGATGCACTCATATCATACCAAACAATTAGGAGAGGGCGCCGAAGAAATTTCTGTAGTTGGATGCTGCAGAAAGACGCATGATGCATGTATAAACGCGTTCTGATGTGTCGTATAGCTTATCCATTGTGGTGCCCAGGTGAGGTACAAATGTCTGTCTCTCTCTTCAATTTTCTATGGAAATATGTAAATTATTATTGGTAAGATGGTCAGTAAGCATGCGCTCCTTAATTTTCACTTCCAGCTTGCCGTCGAATCTGCCGTGTTTTTTCCTCTCTTCTTACATTTTCGTTTACTTCTCCGATTCAACCAGTTGCGCCCTATAATTAAATTGTCACGTAATGATATAAATCGTCACTCGATCGCGTCAGATCGTGTAGCATTCCCGCGAATCCTATCGAGTAGCAACTTATAATCTAGAGTAGAGTTCGAAAGATCGAATTGTTCAGAATGTAGAGAAAATAGTTCATAGTTAATTACAGTTACAAAAGTCGTATCGAGTTATTACCAAGTCTAGTCGCATCGACCCATTAAGTCAACGTCTATTGATATCGCCGCATATTTTTAGTCGAAATCGACCGGATCGGCAACCGCGAGCCTGTGACGGTCCCCTTTAAAACACCTGCATGTATTTTGTTTCCTAAAGAATTTAT
>NW_017133012.1:0-465 GCF_001652005.2 Ceratina calcarata | reverse complement strand
GATGGACAGCAAGCGTGATAAGATATTAAAAAAATATCATTATCTTATAAGAAATAAGGCCTTCGTTGCTATTTCTCCTTCACGGCAATGAACAGTCGCGTGGGCGACAAGAAGCATTACGAGTTAACGTGCGACACGAAACAAGCGCGAAGAGGTAAAATTTCAATTTCGTGTGGAATTCGCGGAACGAATCCGACCGAAATGGATTCCGTTGGCCGCTGTGATCGATGAGCCTATCGCGCGATAACCAATTCGTGCTTCCGAGGATCATCATTGTTCATCAGAAATATTATACAGAAAATGAAATACGGATATTGAAATCTAAAACTGAATCACAGATTATTAAATAATTCACGAGGAACATTTTTCTTCAGCTTTTTTCCTATTGTCAACAACCTTTAATCTATATCCATGTATGTATGTATGTATGTATGTATGTATGTATGTATGTATGTATGTATGTAT
>NW_017133011.1:0-465 GCF_001652005.2 Ceratina calcarata | reverse complement strand
AAGGAAGGAAGGAAGGAAGGAAACAGATTTAGCCGCGGCGGTGATTGGTGCGGATCGACGAGTTCTGGACGCATCCACGACTTTCGAGTAACTCGATCGCGGAACGATGAATTTACGAGCGCCGCAACTTCCGAAAGGGCTCCTCGTCGGATGCGAGCAACTACCGAGAAGGAGTTGCGTTACTTTGTTCGAGAGGGGTAACGCTGGTAATAACCGAAGATTGGACGCGTGCCGTGATCGGTTGATCTCCCACCCCGCGTTACAACGCCCCGGTCTTAGGGTTTAAAGTCTTGTCGACTCATCACATTTTCCGGTTCGATTCCACCGACGGATAAATACAATTTTGTTCTTTATCAAGAAACGGAGTCAACTTGCTAAAAAGGTTGTATACAATTTTCTTATATCTCGAATAATTCAGGACTTATCGCCAATTATTCCTTAACGATTGAAATTAAAAGAACCTTT
>NW_017133010.1:0-465 GCF_001652005.2 Ceratina calcarata | reverse complement strand
TTGTTTGGATATCTTCTCAGATTCAATTCATAAGATCCTTCGGGAATTACAATTTCTTCATCATTATCAACAAAGTAAAATTTATTGTTGCTTACATCAACGTTGGGTATCGGGTGAAATGTTTCGAAATCCATGAGCCCCAATTCATATTCACCATTACTTAAATCTATCGGTGGAAAGTATCGAACCGAGAGCACACTGTGTTTAAAGATAGAGGTTTTGCAAGGTTTAAGAGCATTGCTCGGCCTTGCCAATAATTATTAAATTCTAGTAACGAGAATTCGAGTACGAATTCTCGTGAATACAAACGAAATTCCGATGAAATCAGATCGGCACGGTTACAAGAAACGGTATAACGTTTCTTGTACACTGTGTGCCGTATTGGTAAACATCACGAAGAAATCGCCGGACTCCGCGTAACGAGAATTCGAATACGAATTCTCTGTAGAGTCTTTTATTTATCAG
>NW_017133009.1:0-465 GCF_001652005.2 Ceratina calcarata | reverse complement strand
AGTAAATGTTACAGTCAATCAGTTTCACCAATTTACTAAAGATGTTTTTACTCAAATTAAATTTTGCTATAATTTATAGAAAGATACACAGAGCCCATTTATCCAAACATCTCATAGTCATCCAGGATTCACGCCACAAAAAGTTGGGAAAAATACAAATGTATGTGTCCTGTGTTACATGCGACAACATTGTTTTTGTTATCAATCTGTGATCCTTAAACTTTTATTCATATTGCTTGTACAGGCGGATTCTCGAATGCCTAAACCACCCAAGCCGCCAGAGAAACCTCTTATGCCTTATATGAGATATAGCAGAAAAGTTTGGGATCAAGTGAAAGCTCAGAATCCAGAATTGAAATTATGGGAAATAGGAAAGATTATTGGTCAAATGTGGAGAGATTTACCAGAAGAAGACAAAACAGAATTTATTGAAGAATACGAAGCTGAAAAAGTAACATCACATTT
>NW_017133008.1:0-466 GCF_001652005.2 Ceratina calcarata | reverse complement strand
ACCTTCGAGTGGTTAGACGGCTTTGGGTCTGGCGAGGACCTTCTGGTCCCACCTTTCTCCTCCTCCGTCTCTTTGATGGAGGCTAGGCCGCTTATAGCTGCTTCCGCCTCCTTTGAAACCTTTATGCGCTCCAGTTTTTGGAGCACTACTTCGGCCTTTGGTCATTCAATTCGAGTATCCATAGTTTTCGTTCAACTTCGTCCCTCCGTTTGCCCCAGCCTCCACGGACCCTCAAATGGGACCCGGCATCCGCCGGGTCANAACATCCAAACGTTCCAAGCCGATTGACTAGGCAAAGGACTCTTTTATCGCCTAGCCGCCCGTCGATCCGAAGCCAGTGCCAAAGGCATATTTTGGAGACTGTTGCGGATTTTTTGGCTTTCCGCAAGCCTCCCTGATGGACGGGGTCGTATAGCTAATATCAATGCGTTATTACGACACAGAACATTTATTGTGAGCTAATCAG
>NW_017133007.1:0-465 GCF_001652005.2 Ceratina calcarata | reverse complement strand
TTATATATATATATATTTAGGTATGTGGATGTCTTTGACGTTTCCTAGTTCCCGGGCATCTTAAAACCCGAACGAGAATGGAAAGAAGCGAACGAGTTTCGTCCGATACTATCTACCTCGTGTACTCGGTCGCGCGCGAGCCGAACAAGGCGGTAGCTGTTCGAACGAAAAGGGACTTCCGTCTTCTCTCTTTCTCCTCTTCCCGCGTCGAAGTGCGACCGATTCGATCCGTTTTTGCGATCGACGTTACGTCACGCGACCCGGTTTATCCGCTCCCGCGACAACCGTGTCTTTTTCGGGCTTGTTGCTAGCTCAATCGTTTCGTCAACGAACTTCATTTTAATTTATACATTCTTGTACATCATACTTTTCCATGACGTCCACGTAAAAAGTAAGGTGATCATCGCGAATTATACTATTTTATTCCTTTACCAAGACGAAATATATATATACATATATGTATAT
>NW_017133006.1:0-465 GCF_001652005.2 Ceratina calcarata | reverse complement strand
TCGTACACGTTATGGGTATTAGCATCCAGTGTGCCGAAGCTGCCGCTCGTCTCGTTTTCCTCCGCTCTCGGTATGGCTAAGGCGGGAATGTTAGTCGAGACCATCTCTCCAGAACTGGTAATTGTTTTACCAATGTTCGAGAGGTATTCACAAATTGGCCCAGGCAGTAACATCTGGTCCAAGTACGCTCCAACGTCTCCTTCAGCCCGAAGGCCGCCCTCTTTATTCTCGTTCTGCTGCATGTCTATGATGTTTGCAGCTAAAGCAGTAGTGCAGCCGTGCAGAAAGGCGGAATACGGTAGTTTCCTCGCCAATCTATCGTCTACTGCTTGTAGATCTCTAAACGTCCTCTGAACTAGCAGAGGGAATGTCGAGAACTCCAGATTCTGTCCGGTTAGCTGATCCACGCTTATACTTCCGGATATTGGTCCGACATTGTACATTAGCCCAACTGGCTCACTGACT
>NW_017133005.1:0-465 GCF_001652005.2 Ceratina calcarata | reverse complement strand
TTATTTTCCCGTTTCTCTTCCGGACTCCTTGTTAGGGCCACCTATCCCTAACATCTTCAAAACTTTTATTATATAATAGGATTTCGTACATTCCTAATACATTTTGGTACATACACATATTTACGTACATATTTTATCGAAAGGTGATCACACATGGTATCTAATATTCAAATAAATAAATATGAATCGCAACTTCAAACAAAGTTTTATTAACATAATTTATAAAATACACATAATTATAAGTTTTCAGAAGCAGAAAGACTATTATTATTATCTGTAATTGATAACCAATAATTTTTTTCCGCTTCTGCAGACTTCAATTTTTCTAAATATACTGCTCCTTGAAGACTTGCATTTTTCCCCATTATCTCCCAATAATTTTTTTCTTTTTCAAGGATTTCTAATTTTAGTCTAAAAATTTGTTGTTGTGATTCATCTTCCGTTGAAGTTTTGGTTTTTTTTGTA